>NC_086452.1:444326788-444626788 GCF_028390025.1 Pseudophryne corroboree
ATGATGCTTTTCCTGGAGGATCTGTTTCTAGTGTTGCAGGAGTTAGGTTGAGGTTATGGTGGCGGTGCGAAGACTCTGGGGAGGAGTCTTTCGCTGTTGGCAGAAAAGAACGGCAGGTTGTAGTTTGTATTGTTAGCTGTAGTGATTTACAGTTTGGTGTGGTTTAGGTGCACTCACCTCCATCGACTTTTAGGGCCGCTCGACCACCCGCTCGGGGGCAGCGGCAGGCACCCATCAGGGTGGGTAGTCACCGTGGGGGTTGAGTTGGGCACCTATTACCGATTTTATAGTTTGTATTTAAATTAGGATAGTTTTGAATTTTAACATTTTTAAGGTTAGCGTCAGTTCAATAGAGCCGTTCTTTTTTCTGCCACCATATGCCGGCTGAATCGGCATGTTAACAAAATTTTTCAATTTACAGGTTTGCTAATGGTTAGGGTACAATAAATAGCTAGCAATTTTTCTGCCAAATTCAAGTCTCCGTGTCTTTATTTCTTGGTATTAGAGGTAATGAATGCTTTACTTTGAATGAAGGGGTCCACCGAGTATCATTAGGATGTTTAGGAGAGAGAAATGACTGCATAGGAAAGGAAAGAGTTAAACATCCTGTGAGGGGTGGACCTAGCTGTGAGGAAAGTACAGCCTTTGGAAAAAGGGGAGGGTTAATATATATAGGGAATGCTAGGCCAGCTTGGTCTCTCTTGCTGCTGAATTGCCTTCCCGCCCTCCCGCCCTGTTGGTAGAGGTTCTGGCACGGAGTGCCTTGGCGTTGAATTGTTGGCTGGTTTTATCGTTGGCTATTTATTGGCGGAAAAGAACGGCAGGTTGTAGTTTGTATTGTTAGCTGTAGTGATTTACAGTTTGGTGTGGTTTAGGTGCACTCACCTCCATCGACTTTTAGGGCCGCTCGACCACCCGTCCGGGGGCAGCGGCAGGCACCCATCAGGGTGGGTAGTCACCGTGGGGGTTGAGTTGGGCACCTATTACCGATTTTATAGATTGTATTTAAATTAGGATAGTTTTGAATTTTAACGTTTTTAAGGTTAGCGTCAGTTCAATAGAGCCGTTCTTTTTTCTGCCACCATATGCCGGCTGAATCGGCATGTTAACAAAATTTTTCAATTTACAGGTTTGCTAATGGTTAGGGTACAATAAATAGCTAGCAATTTTTCTGCCAAATTCAAGTCTCCGTGTCTTTATTTCTTGGTATTAGAGGTAATGAATGCTTTACTTTGAATGAAGGGGTCCACCGAGTATCATTAGGATGTTTATGGTTACACACAGCATCCCCATAATAAAAAAATAAAAAAAAATGGTTTGCACACAACTCCGATGGTGGGTATCTGCGCACGTAAGCTGCAGCAAGATTGACACGCTGCTTCTGACGCCGATTTACTGGCCTTGGCAACAGAGTTGGCCATTCTGAGTAAGCTTATCCTTATTCAGATGGCCACTGGCTGCCCGATGGTGATCCGATGCTGCGAATCAAAGGTGGGCGTCTTTTAACACAAGACGCCTCCTGCAATGCTGAGAAGTCAGGGCAGTAGGTGCAAATTACCTGGGCCTGAGGGATGGGCCTGGGTTCAGCACTCGCCTACTCACCCCCCCCCCCCCCTCCCCCACCACCTGTCAGCTCCCACCCTGTTCAGCAGCAGCCTCCTCTGTGTGGGTGAAAGGGGGGAGGGGTAGCGATCGCACAGATCGCACCGCCCCTCCTGACCTGCTCCTGGATGAGGTGCTTCACGGTGCCATAAATATTAGTTTTAATTATATTTCGTATGTTTTTGCACAGCAGTTGCGTTCAAAGAAGTAGTTGCGTGAAACCAGCGTCCACCTCTGAATCCTCCCCTTTGTCAGCTACCAATCACTGTGTAATTGCAGCCACAACCAGGGCTGCATCAGAAATTGTGGGGCCCCGGACTAACAAAAGAGACAGGGCCCCTCCCCCCAAAAAAAAAATTCTGCCGCACCACTCCACACCCATGTGATGTCATATATTGTTATATTACATATAGGCGGAGTGCTGCGGACTTACAGGAACGGTTCACAGAGAGCTGATGCACAGCTGAAGACTTGCTGTAAGAAGTCTTCACTCTGCAGCTCTACAGGTATTGGTAGTAGTAGTAGCCATAGGTGGGTCCCCCGCTCTGTAAGGGCCCGGTACACCAGTCCCCACAGTCCCCCCCTGGTGGCTGCCCTGGCCACAACTATCGAAAAGCTATTTCTGAACGCCTATCTAACCGGAGACCATTGCAGGAAGATTGCCAGCCGGCCGGATGGCTACATAGACACTTAGACAGCATACCTCCAGATACCTCCAGATATAGGAGCACCGTACATTCAATCCACCAACAGGTCAACGAGTTTAAAGTCCTAATAAGAAAACTCCACACTTCCATGTTATACGTTTATTACAGGCAGTTTTTAAATCAAGATATAATGGATGGTAGTAAAACGATCACCGTCGGCTGTAAGCTGTGCAAACATTTGCTGAGAGGCAGGAACTATCTGAGTGCTGAGATCTGTGCACAGAGCAGGTCACTGAGTTTGTTTTCTTGAAAACTATAGACACATTCATAGGAAACGGGGGAGCGGTGCCCAGTGCATATGGGAGGCACATCTGTGCTAACATGTCATCTTATTTTTTTTAAACAGCTTTTTATTAGGTTTTTAGTTTACATGGATAAAAGTAAGATATTTAACAGTACAGTTAAACAGGACCAGGGACGAAGGAATATGCAGAATCCGGCCCGCAGCCAGCGCACAGACTTGTACAAATATAACACCCTGCACGCTAGCTCTATAGGGCACCCTTCATTTAATACAAGTTCTAAAACACTGATGATTGGAGACTCCTGAGTGTAAGGGGGAGGTGAGAATGTATTTTGTGTGTTACATTTTTACTTTGTCAAATTTGTATTGCATTGGTAGAATTGCATTTATAAATATGATACTCTGTACAACATCAGCTTAGTTGGCGCCCCGGGCGAAAATAAGGGCGTTGCTTCATAAAGGGGTGTGGTCAGGTATGCCCCCTGTAGAGTTGTGCCCCCGTTTGTGCCCCCCAGTACTGTGCCCTCGTTTGTGCCCCCAGTACTGTGCCCCCGTTTGTGCAGCTTCCAAAAAAAAACCAAAAAAACCCTGAATTAATTAATACTCACCATCCCCGCTCCTATTTCCCGTCTCCGGCCGCCGGCGCCGCTCCTCTGATCTATGGGAGAGACGTCATGACATCTGTCCCATAGCACAGCATAGACACTAGAGGTCAATTATGACCCCTAGCGTCTATGTGCCGGTCCCACAATGCCGTGCGGTGCGCAATGACGTCATCGCGCACTGCACAGCAGTGACAGCACAGCACCGGGGGGCACCACCAGTAGCGGATCTTGCCACGGCAGCAGCGCCCTCCGGAAGGCGGCACCCCGTGCAAAAATCCCTTGTGCCCGTAGCTGGTTGGGAGCATGGTTACAGTATACCAACTCTGCACTCCCAGGCCCACAGAGACCAGCTTGGGCACGGCTGTAGGGAGGAATGTGTGAGCGGTACCATTGCCTGGGGCTAGCAAGGTTCCGGGAATGGCACCCTGCGGCCAGTAGCGCCGCTTCAGTGCTTCTTGGGGGCGACGCAATCTGCAATGTACAGATCTGCTGCTTGTATATGAAAATGCAGACATAGGCCCTCATTCAGGTTGGACCGCTATTTGCCGAAAATTGCAAACAGGTGATTTTCGGCAAACTGCATATGCACAGCGGACTGTCTGCATACGTATGCCGGAGGTCATCATTAATCTGGACTCAGCGATGTCATCACAATTGCTCTGTGATCACATCGCTAGCTGCCAATTAGCATGCTGAAGAAGCAGTTGTAGATTCTGCTTTTTAGCAGAATCTGCAACTGAACCTGAATAGGGTCCATTGTATGATAATGGACCAGTGGTTCTCAAGCTCTGTCCTCAGAACCCCGCACAGTTCATGTTTTCCAGGTCACCCGGCAGGTGCACTGTGTGTCACCAACTGTCACATTTTAAAAATCCACAGGTGACCTGGAAAACATGAACCGTGTGGGGTCCTGTGGACTGAGTTTGAGAACCTGTGTTCTAGGAAAGGACATGTCAGGAAAAATAAGATAGAACATAGAGAATAGAACATATCTGAGAACCAGAGGACATGTTCCAGAAAAAAGAACATCACGTATGTTAATGACACTTACATTTGTTATAAGTGCAGTGAGAGCATCTTCCCAAGACATCCGGACAACAACACATATTGTAGCTTTAAAAATATATACAGACAAATGGATACAGCATAATGGTGATATCTGTATGATGGTGTTTTTGTGCACATAGAATTACACTCTCTTTGGCAATATAGACACCCCAATTAGGGATGGCCATTGACAAACATCTATAGTTTGCCACTGGTGTCTGATGGTTTTAGCATTGATGACAAATTTAACGGGTCTCTGCCATTGATTATTTTTATTTTGCCGACATAGGGGTAACAGAGTTTAACCCTGCACACAATGTGCCTCTAAGCCCCACCCCAACCCCCTGATTGGCTCACCGCACATTGTGTAAGACAAGCAAGGGTTTCTATGAATGGGTGGAACCATCAATGGTTTCCCGTTGATGGTTTTATGTCATCAATGCTAAGCACCGATGGCACTATCAATGGAGACCATTGATGCTTAATAATCTGATGGCCATCTCTAACCTTTATTTTTCACCACATTCATCCTCAGTTTCACAATTTAACCAGGGCTAAATACAGTAGGAGTGACCAAGACTGAGACGCAAGAGAATTGTACAACCATTGTAAGCTATTTGTGTTCCGCTATCTACCTGGAGGAAGACTGCATGATTAGAAGGCAGTTCCATAGACACAGGCTTACCGTACTATCCCTTTAAACCAAGACACTAATAAATTACACAGGTTCTAGGGCTGGCTGACATTTAATCTAGTCTTAATCAACCAACCAACCTGTGTAATCCATGAACCTCCCAGTTTAAAGGGATAGTATGGTAAACCTATATAGCATACTGCCAGTTGGTATCGGTATGCGACCCCGGCGGGCCGGATGCCGGCGATCACAATAGCGATGTTGGTATCCTGATGGTTAAGATCCTGACAGGGGCGAGAGAAAATTTTTACCCCCCCCCCCACTCCCCAACTCTAACCTTTCCTTACCGCAGCCTAACCCTAACTTCCCCCATAGTGTCTAACACTAACCCCCTCCCTATACGTATCCTAACCCTAAACCTCCCCCTTAGTGGCTAAACATGCCCCCCCCCCCCAACACCGGTGGTGCCTAAAAAGCAGCCTAACCCTAACTTCTAACACTAATCACTCCCCCCCCCCCACCCTCCCACACACACACCCCAGAGCCTAACCATAAACCTTCCCCCTTAGTGGCTAACCATGCTCGCCCAACACCGGTAGTGCCTGAAAAGAAGCCTAACCCTAACACCCCCACTCCCCACCCCTCCCACCGCAGCCTAACCCTAACCCCCTGGGTAGCATCTAAGCCTAACCACCCCCACCCCCCCAAACATACCCCCTTCCCTTCCGTGTCACAACCAAAACCTAACCCTACTTACATCATGATCCTAACCTGTTCTGGATTCCGGCGTTGGGATTTTGAATGCCGGAATCCTGACAGTCGGTATCTTGAATTTATACCTGCCAGATATGGGACATCACACATTCAATCAACCAACAAGTCAAGGAGTTTAAATTGCTAAAAAAAAGAATTCACAGCTCCAATTTAAAAATTTATTGAATGCCGGTGTCTAAAACATCTTAATGGATATTCACTCTGCTCTAAGCTATATTAAGCTATATCTGTGCGCTGAGATTCGGGCGGTGAGGGGGTCACTGAGTTTGTTTGTCTAGAGAACTCAGGGGCAAATGCAGGATTTCTACAGGGGGGCTTTTGAATACTTGATTTAGGGGTCAATGTACTAAGCATTGTAGAAAGATAGAATGGACACAGATAAAGAACCAGCCAATCAGCTCCTAGCTGTCATGTAACAGGCTGCATTTGAAAAATTACAGTTAGGAGCTGATTGGCTGTTGCGTTATCACCTTCCACTTATCACTGGTTTATCACTTCTACAGGCTTAATACATCTGCCCCTTTATCTCCAATGGATTACGTGCAAATCAGTTGTGGGGATGTTCAGGTGCAAGACCCATTCTGCGCAGTTGCAGAACGGGTCTTGTGATGTTGCTTGCAGCCCCCCGTCAGATGCAGCATAATTGTTATGCTGCTGCGTTTGAGGGGAGATAGCAGGGGGATCAGGGGAGGCACCCGGAACTGTTCTTCAAAACTGGGGCGTGTCACTCCAGTTTTGAAGGTGTGACGGGGTCCAGGGTCTGCTTTGTCAGATGCAGACATCCTGGACCTGAGTGTTCGGATCTGACGGCCAGCCTGAGCAAGCTTCAGCTTACGCAGGCTGGCTTGTGCCTATAAACATTGCGAATCCCGACCGATGGTCGCAATGGGGATTCGAGGCTGCAGCACCCCCCTCAGGTGGTGTCACTCGGTGCAGCCTGAACCCCCTCTAGTGATGCCACTGCCTGAGATAGTGGCAAAACAGCAGCACTTCTCCTTCCAGTATCTGCAAAAACATTCGTACTGCACAAAGGGAAGGTGAAAACCATAGGAATAAGAAGGGATGGATCACAGGGGACACGTGTAACAGTGAGATAAATAGAGAGACAGTGTAAAGCTAGAGGGCATTGCAGAGCTACCTAATAAGATCAGCCAGTAATCCCTTCTTGCGTCTGTATGAAGTGCCATCAAGGCATCAAGAGCTACTCGCAGGATAAATGACATATAGAAAACAGCACTGAGTTCTGATGATGAAACAAAATGCGCAGTCTATTGTCAGGGACGTATTTCTCAGCAGCTGACAACCCAGCACAGAGGTGACCATTCAGCACTTGTCAGAATGTGGGGCTCACATAGCGGCGTCCTTAGCTGTGAACCACCTCAGTCAAAAATCCAGTGGCCTACCGGACAGTGGGCACTTAAATATTGTTGGGCTGTGTTTTTGCAGCTGCCGGCTGTCCGGTTGTTTTTCTACATTATCTTTGCTGCACCTATAAAAAGAAAGGAAACAAAAAAAATGCTTTTCTTTTCTTCTCCTGTTTTCTTTAATGTCTTTTTTTTTATACTCTAAATTTAGGAATAGGTTTGTTGGGTCGACCTTATTTAGGTCGACACTCATTAGGTCAATCACTGTTGGTCGACAGGCAGTAGGTTGACACTTGGAAAAGGTTGGCATGGTCGGCATGGTGACATGGAAAAGGTCGACGTAGGGTTTTTTAAAAGTTTTTTTTGTGTTGTTTTCTTTGTAATTTATTGCATTGTACACTTCAGATTACTATTCCCAATTGTAGTCCACGTAGATCGTAAAGTATGAAAAAGGTAAAAAATTGTGAAAAACGTATGTTGACAGTTTCATGTGTCGACCTTTGCCATGTCGACCTTTTTCAGGTGTCGAGCTAACCAATAGTGGTCGACCTATTGAGTTGTCGACCTAAGAGAGGTCGACCTAAGGACCGTATCCCCTAGGGTTAGGCGGAGGTTAGGGTTAGGCTGAGGTAATGGAGGGTTAGGGTTAGGGGGCTGGGGAGGGAGGAGAACACCCTACACTCACCTCTGTCGGTCTTTCCTACTTTGGAATCCCGGCATCTGTATTATGACCCCTGGGATCCCCTGTGCCGGAATTTCATACTGGATCCGTCCACAGAGACTTGCGGGATATCCTTACTCAAAGAGCTTTTTGGTAATGTATACAGTAACAATAGGAGGCAACACCTGCCCTGATTACAGTCACTCTGACATTACACTGACGTGGTAGAGATGCACAGAGAACCCGGCAGCAGATGTGACCTCTCCCAGCAGTGGTGTTACATAAACCCTTGTGTTTTGGGTCTAATTCATTAACATGTTTTCGTTTTGGCAAAACCACCCTCAAATGTTTGATTCGAATTCGGATTTCGGTTTGTATTAAAATTCATAGAAATATTGATTAAAAATCTATAAAAAAAAACTGCTAAAATCATGTCATAGTTGCAATCCAAAATTCAGATTGAAAATCCGAATTCCGAACCACAGGAAGATTCAAACCTGGACTCGGTTCGGATCGTATATCCTCGGTGGGTCACAGCTGGGTTTTGGTTCAATTCGGATTCGGGTGGATTCGGATTTCGGGAGAACCGAACGGCACATCTCTGTTATATACAATGAAAGGACAAAACCCCTATTTGCATTCTCGGCAGTGAAAAGGTTTATTTTTGACTCACAAAGGGATTATCTACGGATTTCATGTTTATATGGGTACGCCTATTTAACCACAATGATGCTCGTTTTTTAATCATTATCCTGAGTTAAAAAAAAAAAGTTATATTAACGGAATAAAATGCCTACATGCTTTAAAAAATGTTTTACAAAAATCTACAAAGAAATGTGATCTGCTTTTAATTCACAAATGGAACTGAAAGCTCAGATTCTGGAAGCTGTACCGCACATGTGTACGATTGGGGATACTGACCTGGCCATGCGGTGAGTTATCTCTTACCACTTCAAGCCAGTATCACCGGCAGGGTTGGACTGGCCCACAGGGGTACAGGGGAAACCATCGGTGGGCCCTATTCCATGGGGGCCCACCACCTCCTCTAGGGATCAGACTGTGCTGTTACTAATCTAGTACATTATCTTGCATGCACTACAGTACTTACTGTATATATTTATCTAGGGGACCAACCAGTCTCCCTTTAGAGACTGGCCACACCCCTAAACATGGGCCCCTACCACTGTATTCCACCGGTGGGCCCTACATGCCCCAGTCCGACATTGATCGCCGGGGCTGTTGAGTATTGTCCTGCCGTCTTGACGATTTCTTTCTAATAAATTACAGTGGTCATTTGTATTTTTTTATTGCATCGATGAGCTACAACAACAAAAAAAATAAATCAGATTTATTGCCGCATTCAGGGACAACTTTTTAGTTCTATAGAGGTCTCCAACTTCACTAATTGATTTTTGCTTTAGCAGGATTCCGTGGGAAGCTGGCTTTTGGCTTTTGGTAACGGGTGAGTGGGGTTCCTGGCTGCGGACTCTTGATTTGTAATGTCTGGTATGGGGCATATTTAAGTAACACAAAAGTTGGAGATATTCCTAAGGATGAGAAAATGCTAATTAAAGTAAATAAAATAATGTAATAGTTAATCAACTGAAAAATATAATAGATAAATTAAAAAAATCTGTACAGGTGTTTAAGCCAGTAATAAGACAAACAAGCTGCTACAATTGAAGCCTGTGGCATTTTCCTGTACTGTTTGCAGAACTTGCTCCAGGCTTGGTGCACAGACTAGCTGAGGACAGCATGTTTACACTGACGGAGAAGTCCCAATGCACTCAGTGACCTACAGCTGTGCGCAATGTGCTCTTGTGTTGCCGCCTGCAGATCCCCATACAGAAAGTTATAGATCTCCGTCCTGACCTTTACCTGTAATAAACTTAGTGATAATGATGTATTTATGGATCGAGACACAGAGAGCAATGTGCAATATCACTTGTTACAAAGGACCTGAATGACCCCTTTCCCCATTCTCGCCCTTCTGTTCTCCGAGCATTTTTTTTTTCAGTTGGAAAATTTAGGCCATTAATTAAAAAATATATATTTAAGGTTCGAGGGCTACTGATGAGCTGACGGTGCTATCGTCAATGCATAGCCAGATTAAGGGGAGATGCAGGGCATACTGTACCCCGGACCCCCCGTTTGTCAGGGGGCCCCCCGCAAGACCACACTGACATCACTAGCTTTTCCTCTTAAGCAGCAGCAGAACTAGCAGCCACAATGGCCCTCATTCCGAGTTGATCGCTCGTTAGCTACTTTTTGCAGCCGTGCACGGGGGAGCCGAGCGGTACGATCACTTCAGCCTGTCCGGTCCCGGAATTGACGCCAGACGCCCACCCTGCAAACGCCTGGACACGCCTGCATTTTCCCTACCACTCCCAGAAAACGGTCAGTTGACACCCATGTCTGTCAATCTCCTTGCGATCACCCGTGCAAATGGATTAATCGCTGGAAGCATTGCCCAGCAACGATGCTGTTTGTACCCGTACGATGCGCTTTCGCATTGCGGTGCATACGTGCATACCTGATCGCTGCGCTGCGAAAATTGGCAGCGTGCGATCAACTCGGAATGACCCCCAATGTGAGCAGGACAGTATGCAGTGCAGGCAGAGACACAGGAATATCATGTTTCATGTGCTACAAACAGAGCTTTCTGACCAGAAGAGAGATAGGAGGGTGGAGAGAGCTGTAAGTGACACAGGGATCCCAGCTTCTCCTCCTCCCCGCCTGGGTGTCCCAGTCCTGTGTAATCTGTTATGCAACTAAACCGTTTGGGTCTAGAGATAGAGACACACACAGAGAGTGCTCCTGAGTCCTGTCCCAGTGTGTAAGTAGTACACAGAGTCCCCCTGAGTCCTGTTCTATGTGTATTTTAACTTTTTAAGGTTAAGTTGTCTTTGTTCCACTACAAGAAAAGTTTATAAAATAGTTGTCTTTCAATTAGATGGAGCTATAACTAGAGATGAGCGCCGGAAATTTTTCGGGTTTTGTGTTTTGGTTTTGGGTTCGGTTCCGCGGCCGTGTTTTGGGTTCGACCGCGTTTTGGCAAAACCTCACCAAATTTTTTTTGTCGGATTCGGGTGTGTTTTGGATTCGGGTGTTTTTTTTTAAAAACACTAAAAAACAGCTTAAATCATAGAATTTGGGGGTCATTTTGATCCCAAAGTATTATTAACCTCAAAAACCATAATTTCCACTCATTTTCAGTCTATTCTGAATACCTCACACCTCACAATATTATTTTTAGTCCTAAAATTTGCACCTAGGTCGCTGGATGACTAAGCTAAGCGACCCTAGTGGCCGACACAAACACCGTGCCCATCTAGGAGTGGCACTGCAGTGTCACGCAGGATGGCCCTCCAAAAAACACTCCCCAAACAGCACATGACGCAAAGAAAAAAAGAGGCGCAATGAGGTAGCTGTGTGAGTAAGATAAGCGACCCTAGTGGCCGACACAAACACCGTGCCCATCTAGGAGTGGCACTGCAGTGTCACGCAGGATGGCCCTTCCAAAAAACCCTCCCCAAACAGCACATGACGCAAAGAAAAAAAGAGGCGCAATGAGGTAGCTGTGTGAGTAAGATAAGCGACCCTAGTGGCCGACACAAACACCGGGCCCATCTAGGAGTGGCACTGCAGTGTCACGCAGGATGGCCCTTCCAAAAAACCCTCCCCAAACAGCACATGACGCAAAGAAAAATTAAAGAAAAAAGAGGTGCAAGATGGAATTGTCCTTGGGCCCTCCCACCCACCCTTATGTTGTATAAACAGGACATGCACACTTTAACCAACCCATCATTTCAGTGACAGGGTTTGCCACACGACTGTGACTGAAATGACGGGTTGGTTTGGACCCCCACCAAAAAAGAAGCAATTAATCTCTCCTTGCACAAACTGGCTCTACAGAGGCAAGATGTCCACCTCATCATCATCCTCCGATATATCACCGTGTACATCCCCCTCCTCACAGATTATCAATTCGTCCCCACTGGAATCCACCATCTCAGCTCCCTGTGTTCTTTGTGGAGGCAATTGCTGCTGGTCAATGTCTCCACGGAGGAATTGATTATAATTCATTTTAATGAACATCATCTCCACATTTTCTGGATGTAACCTCGTACGCCGATTGCTGACAAGGTGAGCGGCGGCACTAAACACTCTTTCGGAGTACACACTTGTGGGAGGGCAACTTAGGTAGAATAAAGCCAGTTTGTGCAAGGGCCTCCAAATTGCCTCTTTTTCCTGCCAGTATAAGTACGGACTGTCTGACGTGCCTACTTGGATGCGGTCACTCATATAATCCTCCACCATTCTTTCAATGGTGAGAGAATCATATGCAGTGACAGTAGACGACATGTCCGTAATCGTTGTCAGGTCCTTCAGTCCGGACCAGATGTCAGCATCAGCAGTCGCTCCAGACTGCCCTGCATCACCGCCAGCGGGTGGGCTCGGAATTCTGAGCCTTTTCCTCGCACCCCCAGTTGCGGGAGAATGTGAAGGAGGAGATGTTGACAGGTCGCGTTCCGCTTGACTTGACAATTTTCTCACCAGCAGGTCTTTCAACCCCAGCAGACTTGTGTCTGCCGGAAAGAGAGATCCAAGGTAGGCTTTAAATCTAGGATCGAGCACGGTGGCCAAAATGTAGTGCTCTGATTTCAACAGATTGACCACCCGTGAATCCTTGTTAAGCGAATTAAGGGCTCCATCCACAAGTCCCACATGCCTAGCGGAATCGCTCCGTGTTAGCTCCTCCTTCAATGTCTCCAGCTTCTTCTGCAAAAGCCTGATGAGGGGAATGACCTGACTCAGGCTGGCAGTGTCTGAACTGACTTCACGTGTGGCAAGTTCAAAGGGCATCAGAACCTTGCACAACGTTGAAATCATTCTCCACTGCGCTTGAGACAGGTGCATTCCACCTCCTATATCATGCTCAATTGTATAGGCTTGAATGGCCTTTTGCTGCTCCTCCAACCTCTGAAGCATATAGAGGGTTGAATTCCACCTCGTTACCACTTCTTGCTTCAGATGATGGCAGGGCAGGTTCAGTAGTTTTTGGTGGTGCTCCAGTCTTCTGTACGTGGTGCCTGTACGCCGAAAGTGTCCCGCAATTCTTCTGGCCACCGACAGCATCTCTTGCACGCCCCTGTCGTTTTTTTAAAAATTCTGCACCACCAAATTCAAGGTATGTGCAAAACATGGGACGTGCTGGAATTTGCCCATATTTAATGCACACACAATATTGCTGGCGTTGTCCGATGCCACAAATCCACAGGAGAGTCCAATTGGGGTAAGCCATTCCGCGATGATCTTCCTCAGTTGCCGTAAGAGGTTTTCAGCTGTGTGCGTATTCTGGAAAGCGGTGATACAAAGCGTAGCCTGCCTAGGAAAGAGTTGGCGTTTGCGAGATGCTGCTACTGGTGCCGCCGCTGCTGTTCTTGCGGCGGGAGTCCATACATCTACCCAGTGGGCTGTCACAGTCATATAGTCCTGACCCTGCCCTGCTCCACTTGTCCACATGTCCGTGGTTAAGTGGACATTGGGTACAACTGCATTTTTTAGGACACTGGTGAGTCTTTTTCTGACGTCCGTGTACATTCTCGGTATCGCCTGCCTAGAGAAGTGGAACCTAGATGGTATTTGGTAACGGGGGCACACTGCCTCAATAAATTGTCTAGTTCCCTGTGAACTAACGGCGGATACCGGACGCACGTCTAACACCAACATAGTTGTCAAGGCCTCAGTTATCCGCTTTGCAGCAGGATGACTGCTGTGATATTTCATCTTCCTCGCAAAGGACTGTTGGACAGTCAATTGCTTACTGGAAGTAGTACAAGTGGGCTTACGACTTCCCCTCTGGGATGACCATCGACTCCCAGCAGCAACAACAGCAGCGCCAGCAGCAGTAGGCGTTACACGCAAGGATGCATCGGAGGAATCCCAGGCAGGAGAGGACTCGTCAGAATTGCCAGTGACATGACCTGCAGGACTATTGGCATTCCTGGGGAAGGAGGAAATTGACACTGAGGGAGTTGGTGGGGTGGTTTGCGTGAGCTTGGTTACAAGAGGAAGGGATTTACTGGTCAGTGGACTGCTTCCGCTGTCGCCCAAAGTTTTTGAACTTGTCACTGACTTATTATGAATGCGCTGCAGGTGACGTATAAGGGAGGATGTTCCGAGGTGGTTAACGTCCTTACCCCTACTTATTACAGCTTGACAAAGGCAACACACGGCTTGACACCTGTTGTCCGCTTTTCTGTTGAAATACCTCCACACTGAAGAGCTGATTTTTTTGGTATTTTCACCAGGCATGTCAACGGCCATATTCCTCCCACGGACAACAGGTGTCTCCCCGGGTGCCTGACTTAAACAAACCACCTCACCATCAGAATCCTCCTGGTCAATTTCCTCCCCAGCGCCAGCAACCCCCATATCCTCCTCATCCTGGTGTACTTCAACACTGACATCTTCAATCTGACTATCAGGAACTGGACTGCGGGTGCTCCTTCCAGCACTTGCAGGGGGCGTGCAAATGGTGGAAGGCGCATGCTCTTCACGTCCAGTGTTGGGAAGGTCAGGCATCGCAACCGACACAATTGGACTCTCCTTGTGGATTTGGGATTTCGAAGAACGCAGAGTTCTTTGCGGTGCTTTTGCCAGCTTGAGTCTTTTCAGTTTTCTAGCGAGAGGCTGAGTGCTTCCATCCTCATGTGAAGCTGAACCACTAGCCATGAACATAGGCCAGGGCCTCAGCCGTTCCTTGCCACTCCGTGTGGTAAATGGCATATTGGCAAGTTTACGCTTCTCCTCCGACAATTTTATTTTAGGTTTTGGAGTCCTTTTTTTACTGATATTTGGTGTTTTGGATTTGACATGCTCTGTACTATGACATTGGGCATCGGCCTTGGCAGACGACGTTGCTGGCATTTCATCGTCTCGGCCATGACTAGTGGCAGCAGCTTCAGCACGAGGTGGAAGTGGATCTTGATCTTTCCCTAATTTTGGAACCTCAACATTTTTGTTCTCCATATTTTAATAGGCACAACTAAAAGGCACCTCAGGTAAACAATGGAGATGGATGGATACTAGTATACTTATGGATGGACTGCCGAGTGCCGACACAGAGGTAGCTACAGCCGTGGACTAACGTACTGTGTCTGCTGCTAATATAGACTGGATGATTGATAATGAGATGAAATCAATATATATATGTATGTATATATAATATCACTAGTACTGCAGCCGGACAGGTAGATAATATATTTATTAGGTAATGATGACTGATGACGGACCTGCTGGACACTGTCAGCTCAGCAGCACCGCAGACTGCTACAGTAAGCTACTATACTCTATAGTAGTATGTACAAAGAAGAAAGAAAAAAAAAAACCACGGGTAGGTGGTATACAATTATGGATGGACTGCCGAGTGCCGACACAGAGGTAGCTACAGCCGTGGACTAACGTACTGTGTCTGCTGCTAATATAGACTGGATGATTGATAATGAGATGAAATCAATATATATATGTATGTATATATAATATCACTAGTACTGCAGCCGGACAGGTAGATAATATATTTATTAGGTAATGATGACTGATGACGGACCTGCTGGACACTGTCAGCTCAGCAGCACCGCAGACTGCTACAGTAAGCTACTATACTCTATAGTAGTATGTACAAAGAAGAAAGAAAAGAAAAAAACCACGGGTAGGTGGTATACAATTATGGATGGACTGCCGAGTGCCGACACAGAGGTAGCTACAGCCGTGGACTAACGTACTGTGTCTGCTGCTAATATAGACTGGATGATTGATAATGAGATGAAATCAATATATATATGTATGTATATATAATATCACTAGTACTGCAGCCGGACAGGTAGATAATATATTTATTAGGTAATGATGACTGATGACGGACCTGCTGGACACTGTCAGCTCAGCAGCACCGCAGACTGCTACAGTAAGCTACTATACTCTATAGTAGTATGTACAAAGAAGAAAGAAAAAAAAAAAACCACGGGTAGGTGGTATACAATTATGGATGGACTGCCGAGTGCCGACACAGAGGTAGCTACAGCCGTGGACTAACGTACTGTGTCTGCTGCTAATATAGACTGGATGATTGATAATGAGATGAAATCAATATATATATGTATGTATATATAATATCACTAGTACTGCAGCCGGACAGGTAGATAATATATTTATTAGGTAATGATGACTGATGACGGACCTGCTGGACACTGTCAGCTCAGCAGCACCGCAGACTGCTACAGTAAGCTACTATACTCTATAGTAGTATGTACAAAGAAGAAAGAAAATAAAAAACCACGGGTAGGTGGTATACAATTATGGATGGACTGCCGAGTGCCGACACAGAGGTAGCTACAGCCGTGGACTAACGTACTGTGTCTGCTGCTAATATAGACTGGATGATTGATAATGAGATGAAATCAATATATATATGTATGTATATATAATATCACTAGTACTGCAGCCGGACAGGTAGATAATATATTTATTAGGTAATGATGACTGATGACGGACCTGCTGGACACTGTCAGCTCAGCAGCACCGCAGACTGCTACAGTAAGCTACTATACTATAGTAGTATGTACAAAGAAGAAAGAAAAAAAAAAACCACGGGTAGGTGGTATACAATTATGGATGGACTGCCGAGTGCCGACACAGAGGTAGCTACAGCCGTGGACTAACGTACTGTGTCTGCTGCTAATATAGACTGGATGATTGATAATGAGATGAAATCAATATATATATGTATGTATATATAATATCACTAGTACTGCAGCCGGACAGGTAGATAATATATTTATTAGGTAATGATGACTGATGACGGACCTGCTGGACACTGTCAGCTCAGCAGCACCGCAGACTGCTACAGTAAGCTACTATACTCTATAGTAGTATGTACAAAGAAGAAAGAAAAAAAAAAACCACGGGTAGGTGGTATACAATTACGGATGGACTGCCGAGTGCCGACACAGAGGTAGCTACAGCCGTGGACTAACGTACTGTGTCTGCTGCTAATATAGAGTCTAGACTGGATGATAAATTATTGATAATGAGATGAAATCAATATAATATCACTAGTACTGCAGCCGGACAGGTACTATATATATTTATTATGTAATGACTGATGACGGACCTGCTGGACACTGTCAGGTCAGCACAGCACCGCAGACTGCTACAGTAAGCTACTATAGTAGTATGTATAAAGAAGAATGAAAAAAAAAAAAAACACGGGTAGGTGGTATACAATATTATATATATATATATTATATACAATTATATATATATATATATATATATATATATTAAACTGGTGGTGATTGATTATTAAACTGGTGGTCACTTCAGGACAGGTCACGTTGCAACTTGCAACTAGTACTCCGAGGCCTAAGCAGACAATCACAAAATATATTATTATACTGGTGGTCAGTGTGGTCACAACAATGGCAGTGTGGCACTGACTCTGGCAGCAAAAGTGTGCACTGTACGTTATATGTACTCCTGAGTCCTGCTCTCAGACTCTAACTGCTCCCCACTGTCAGTGTCTCCCCCACAAGTCAGATAATACACTTACAGTCACACTATCTAATCTATAAATATCACTTCAGCAAGTAGTATAGTAGTATACAGTAGTACTCCTCCTAATAATGCTCCCCGAAAATACTGTGTCTCTCTCTTCTCTAAACGGAGAGGACGCCAGCCACGTCCTCTCCCTATGACTCTCAATGCACGTGTGAAAATGGCGGCGACGCGCGGCTCCTTATATAGAATCCGAGTCTCGCGATAGAATCCGAGCCTCGCGAGAATCTGACAGCGTGATGATGACGTTCGGGCGCGCTCGGGTTAGCCGAGCAAGGCGGGAAGATCCGAGCCTGCTCGGACCCGTGTAAAAAACCTGAAGTTCGGGCGGGTTCGGATTCAGAGGAACCGAACCCGCTCATCTCTAGCTATAACCAGTACCCAGGCATTATTACACTATTACTTAAAAATAATATATACCATTGGTTTAAATTTAATATACACAATCCATACCTCCCACCATTACCCATTCCATGAGGGACAAAATGTTCTCTACCTGGACTTCTTGCTTAATTTATGATTGCAATCACCTGTGTTGAAATACATTTCTTATGAATTAGTTCAACACAGGTGACGCCTATCATATATTAAGTGGGAAGCAATTTGCCAGGTGCCCGGGGCACTTATGACAGGGTGGCCCCGTTGGAAAGTGGGGGATGTATATTAGATTGTACATACCTCCCAACATGTCCCATTCCAGGATGGACAAAAAGCATGAGGCTGGTGAAAGTTTCGATGGTTCGTCCTTGCACATTCAGACACACTGATGTACACCAGGGAAGGGCTGCAGTGGCATTTGCATAAAGTCACAGATGCGAGAGCGACAAAAGATGCAAGCATGGACACAGCTGCATCAACTCAGAATGAGAATCAACCTAGTATGTACACTCCCCTCCCGTAGCTTGACCTTAACTGTCCCCCTAATGCCTAACCCTAAACCTAGTGCCTAAACCCCAACTCTCCCATCCTGCGGCCTAATAGTAACCCTCTCCTAGTACCTAACCCTCCCCTTCCGCAGCCTAACCCTAACCCTCCCCCTAGTGCCTAACTCTAGCACTACCTTCCTGCAGCCTAACCCTAACCCTCCCCCTAGTGCCTAACCCTAACCCTTCCTTCCTGCAGCCTAACCCTATCCCTCCCCCTAGTGCCTAACTCTAGCCCTCCCTTCCTGCAGCCTAACCCTCCCCCTAGTGCCTAACTCTAGCCCTCCCTTCCTGCAGCCTAACCCTCCCCCTAGTGCCTAACTGTAGCCCTCCCTTCCTGCAGCCTAACCCTATCCCTCCCCCTAGTGCCTAACCCTAACCCTTCCATCCTGCAGCCTAACCCTATCCCTCCCCCTAGTGCCTAACTCTAGCCCTCCCTTCCTGCAGCCTAACCCTTCCCCTAGTGCCTAGCCCTAACCCTCCCTTCCTGCAGACTAACCCTCTCCCTAGTGCTTAACCCTAACCCTCCTTTCCTGTAGCCTAACCCTAACCCTCCCCCTAGTGCATAACTCTAGCCCTCCCTTCCTGCAGCCTAACCCTAACCCTCCCCCTAGTGTCTACTCCTCCCCCCATGTGTCTAACTCTAGCCTTCCCTTCCTGCCGCCTAACCCGGCCCCAAGTGCCTAACCCTAACCCTCCCCCAGTGCCTAGCCCTAACCCTCCCTTCCTGCAGCCTAACCCTCTCCCTAGTGCTTAACCCTAACCCTCCCTTCCTGCAGCCTAACCCTCCCCCCTAGAGCCTAACTGTAGCCCTCCCTTCCTGGAGCCTAACCCTATCCCTCCCCCTAGTGTCTACTCCTCCCCCCTAGTGCCTAACCCTAACCCTCCCTTCCTGCTGCCTAACCCTAATGTCATCATTCTGCGGAACATTGACATTGCACATGTCAACGCTGTGAACATGTTGACATTCTGCAGATGCCGACATGCAGCATGTTGTCATTTCAACAATGTTGACATCATAACTGTCGACATTGTGGTATTGTCGTCATTTTGGATATCGAAATTGTGCAATCTTGCTGACTTTCTTGCTTGCCTCCTCCAGGAGGGGGCAGCCAGGTTGGCACAACAGGAGGCATGGCATTAGTCTAAGTGAGAGAAGCCGCGGGGGGAAGGGGGGGCTGGAGGTGCAATCGCGGCCCCACCCCCTTCTGTACAGTGCCCAGAATACCCAATAACGCAAAACAGAGTGAATCACCTTATCAGCCCCCCCTGGACCAACCACTTTCACGGACAGCTGCCGGGGGGGTGTGAGGGGGAATGCGTGCGGTGAGGCCGGCTCTGGGAGACTTGCCAACTTTTCCAGGTGACCGGGAGTGCCACACACTTTTCAGGAGCCTCCTGGCCATTCCGGGACAGTAGGCCAGTATGATATGGTGACTGCATCCCACAATTTTCACGATGGATAATGCTGCTGGAACTGTTTTTAATACATAGAAAATGCTACGTTTGCAATACAGTTTAGCTAAAACCAAAAGGGCAGCCTTTAATAATTATATTGTGCTAAGTCTACAACAGTTCCGTACGCAATAACGTATATCGGTATCTGCAACGCTCACTGCAACCATTAAATGAGAGCTGGCATGCAATAAGGGCATGGATGCATATCACAAATAATGAAGAAACGGATCCTATACACTCAGTGTTAGCAAAATGTTAAAGCGCACCAGTACGTTGCCTATAGCAACACGCAATGCAATGTAATAAAACAGGGAATGTTAGTTCCATTTATTGCAATATGTGTTAGGATGATAATACTCTGGCATGCGCAGAAGTCTTTCCCATCTGGGCAGCACGGACTGTGTAATGGTTAGCATTACTGCCTCACAGCACTGAGGTCATGGGTTCCATTACCACCATGGCCCTAACTGTGTGGAGTTTGTATATTCTCCCCGTACTTGCGTGGGTTTCCTCCAGGTACTCCGGCTTCCTCCCACAACCCAAAAATATACTGGTGGATTAATTTGCTCCCAAGAAAAATAACCCTAGCGTGAATGTATCTGTGTGTACATGTGGTAGGGAATATAGAGTGTAAGCTCCACTGGGGCAGGGACTGATGTAAATGGCTAATTCTCTGTAAAGCGCTGCGGAATATGTGTGCGCTATATAAATAACCGGTAATAAATAAATAATAAGAATCCGGCCAATCCTACACTCAACAAAACACGAATTACATGTTATTTGGAAAAAACGTGACACTGCTCAGAGGGGTTGTTTTCATGAACTCTAGGCCGAGCAGGCATCCCTCATCGTGTAGCAGCTGAGGTCCTATTACAGCCCAAATACCTTCACAGATACTCAGATGACCCCAGGTTCTATCCCTGAAGCCCCTTCCTAATCTCAGAGATTAGCGCTCTAGTGATCAAGGCTGAGGTTTATTCTGTCCATCCTCACATCATACAGACCCTAATTACTCTCCACTTTGCACATATCCCCTCCATACCAGGTTGCCAGACACTTTGCAAAAAAAAAAGCTCAAACTCCCAATGAGGCACTTTTTATGTTATTATTTTACTACCCTTTGCCAGCAGGTTTACAGTAATAAACAATCTCCCATACTGTACTTCAGGTCTTGGTCAGGAGTCTGTGGGGCTCTGCCATGAATACTGCACTAATTGATTTCCTTCCCAATCTATGTAAAATCCTCTGGTCAGTCTTTTGGTGCCAAGTTTAAGGGTCTACTAAGTTCTGAGTCGGACGCAGCGATGATGTCAGACACAATGGAGCAATGTTTGTCGGAGGCACATGCTTCCGATTATGATATATACTACATACAGTTTATATAGTAGGCACTAGCTGTACAGTCTGCTCAGGCAGTAGCAGATTCAGCCTACAGCTGCCGGTTCTAGGGAGGCGATTGATCCTGTTCGCCCCTCACCTGGATCCGCCTCTGTGCTCAGGTGAAGTCTACAAATTAGACTGCCCTGCAAGGAAATGAAAGTTCAACAGGGTCCCAGAAACCCCCTCTAGGCCAGATAATGAATATAAAATAGAACTATATCATCTTTGGTATATATATATATATATATATATATATATATATAAATATATATATATCAGAGATGAGCGGGTTCGGTTTTCCGAGATCCGAACCCCCACGAACTTCATCTATTTTTCACGGGTCCGAGGCAGCCTCGGATCTTCCCGCCTTGCTCGGTTAACCCGAACGCGCCCGAACATCATCATCCCGCTGTCGGATTCTCGCGAGATTCGGATTCTATATAAAGAGCCGCGCGTTGCCGCCATTTTCACTCGTGCATTGGAGATTGAACGGAGAGGACGTGGCTGCAATCTCTCCCTGAAAAGCTCCGTAATCTGTGCTCAGTGTGCTGCAAATATCTGTGCTCAGTGTGCTGCAAATATCTACGTTCTCTGCCTGAAAACGCTCCATATCTGTGCTCAGTGTGCTGCAAATATCTGTGATCAGTGTGCTGCATTGTGGGGACTGGGGACCACCAGTATATAATTATAGTAGTACAGTACAGTAGGCCAATGCTGTGTCTTGCAGCTCTGTGTCAAGTATACTATCCATATCTGTGCTGCATTATTGTGAGCAGTATATAGTAGGACAGTGCAGCATTTTGGTGACCAGCAGTATACATATAGTACAGTACAGTAGGCCATTGCTGTATCTTGTAGCTCTGTATCAAGTATACTATCTCTGTGCTGCATTATTGTGAGCAGTATATAGTAGGACAGTGCAGCATTTTGGTGACCAGCAGTATACATACAGTACAGTACAGTAGGCCATTGCTGTATCTTGAAGCTCTGTGTCAAGTATACTATCTCTGTGCTGCATTATTGTGAGCAGTACATAGTAGGACAGTGCAGCATTTTGGTGACCAGCAGTATACATATAGTATAGTACAGTAGGCCATTGCTGTATCTTGCAGCTCTGTGTCAAGTATACTATCTCTGTGCTGCATTATTGTGAGCAGTATATAGTAGGACAGTGCAGCATTTTGGTGACCAGCAGTATACATACAGTACAGTACAGTAGGCCATTGCTGTATCTTGAAGCTCTGTGTCAAGTATACTATCTCTGTGCTGCATTATTGTGAGCAGTACATAGTAGGACAGTGCAGCATTTTGGTGACCAGCAGTATACATATAGTATAGTACAGTAGGCCATTGCTGTATCTTGCAGCTCTGTGTCAAGTATACTATCTCTGTGCTGCATTATTGTGAGCAGTATATAGTAGGACAGTGCAGAATTTTGGTGACCAGCAGTATACATATAGTACAGTACAGTAGGCCATTGCTGTATCTTGCAGCTCTGTGTCACTTCTAGTATCCTGATCAGTGCTCAATATCTACTGCATTGTTGTGACCAGTATGTATACTGTACTGTGCGCCGTGTGTTATATACCTGGTGATTTTATACATCCTGTAATCTGTACTGAGCGATGTGTGAGATACACCTGGGGATTATACACCTTGTATACTGTACTGTGCAACGTTTGTGATACACCTGGTGATTATACACCCTGTAAACTGTACTGAGCGATGTGTGAGATACACCTTGGGATTATACACCCTATATACTGTACTGTGTGATGTGTGAGATACACCTGGGGATTATACACCCTATATACTGTACTGTGCGATGTGTGTGATACACCTGGTAATTAATTATACACCCTGTATACTGTACTGTGCGACGTGTGTTATATACCTGGTGATTATACATCCTGTAATCTGTACTGAGCGATGTGTGAGATACACCTGGTAATATACTGAGCGATGTGTGAGATACACCTGGTAATATCTGTGCTCAGTGTCAGTGCTGCATTGTGGTGACCAGTATACTACAGTACAATAGTCCAGTGCTGTTCTCGCTGCTCAGTGTCAGTTCTCCGTAGTATCATCAGTGATCAGTATAATCAGTTCTCAGTATAATCAGTGCACTGTTAGACGTGTGCCCGTTTTCCGCCATTAGTGCAGTGGGATTTAGACAATTGATGAAGTTATTGTGTCCCCGGTACAAAATCCCATCTAGATTCCACTTCACTAGGCAGGTGATAGCGAGATTTTACCAATTAATATCAGTGATTTATAATTATTAATTCCAGTGATCTTGCCAAATAATTCCAGTGATTTTGTCATTTTCTTCCAGTGATTTGGACCAATATAATACCATTGATTAGAACGAATAATTCCTGTGATTTTGTCATTTTCTTCCAGTGATTTGGACCAATATAATACCATTGATTAGAACAAATAATTCCTGTGATATTGAGGTGTTTGTGTCGCTTAGCTTAGCCATCCAGCGACCACAGTGCACCTCTTTTTCTCTTTTCTTTGCATCATGTGCTGTTTGGGTACTATTTTTTTAAGTGCCATCCTGTCTGAAACTTCAGTATATGTCCAGTGGTACTGCCATTTGATATAATTCCCGACATTACTGCCATTTAATTCCAGTGATTTTGTCATCTTCTTCCAGTGATTTGGACCAATAATACCATTGATTAGAACTAGTGATGTGCACAGGAAATTTTTCGGGTTTTGTGTTTTGGTTTTGGATTCGGTTCCGCGGCCGTTTTTTGGATTCGGACGTGTTTTGGCAAAACCTCCCTGAAATTTTTTTGTCGGATTCGGGTGTGTTTTGGATTCGGGTGTTTTTTTACAAAAAACCCTCAAAAACAGCTTAAATCATAGAATTTGGGGGTCATTTTGATCCCATAGTATTATTAACCTCAATAACCATAATTTCCACTCATTTTCAGTCCTATTCTGAACACCTCACAATATTATTTTTAGTCCTAAAATTTGCACCGAGGTCGCTGGATGGCTAAGCTAAGCGACACAAGTGGCCGACACAAACACCTGGCCCATCTAGGAGTGGCACTGCAGTGTCAGGCAGGATGGCACTTCAAAAAAATGGTCCCCAAACAGCACATGATGCAAAGAAAAAAAAGAGGCGCACCAAGGTCGCTGTGTGACTAAGCTAAGCGACACAAGTGGCCGACACAAACACCAGGCCCATCTAGGAGTGGCACTGCAGTGTCAGATAGGATGGCACTTCAAAAAAATAGTCCCCAAACAGCACATGATGCAAAGAAAAAAAGAGGTGCACCAAGGTCGCTGTGTGACTAAGCTAAGCGACACAAGTGGCCGACACAAACACCTGGCCCATCTAGGAGTGGCACTGCAGTGTCAGGCAGGATGGCACTTCAAAAAAATTGTCCCCAAACAGCACATGATGCAAAGAAAAAAAGAGGCGCACAAAGGTCGCTGTGTGACTAAGCTAAGCGACACAAGTGGCCGACACAAACACCTGGCCCATCTAGGAGTGGCACTGCAATGTCAGGCAGGATGGCACTTCAAAAAAATTGTCCCCAAACAGCACATGATGCAAAGAAAAATGAAAGAAAAAAGAGGTGCAAGATGGAATTGTCCTTGGGCCCTCCCACCCACCCTTATGTTGTATAAACAGGACATGCACACTTTAACGAACTCATCATTTCAGCGACAGGGTCTGCCACACGACTGTGACTGAAATGACTGGTTGGTTTGGGCCCCCACCAAAAAAGAAGCAATCAATCTCTACAAACTGGCTCTACAGAGGCAAGATGTCCACCTCATCATCATCCTCTGATTCCTCACCCCTTTCACTGTGTACATCCCCCTCCTCACAGATTATTAATTCGTCCCCACTGGAATCCACCATCTCAGGTCCCTGTGTACTTTCTGAAGGCAATTGCTGGTGAATGTCTCCACGGAGGAATTGATTATAATTCATTTTGATGAACATCATCTTCTCCACATTTTCTGGAAGTAACCTCGTACGCCGATTGCTGACAAGGTGAGCGGCTGCACTAAACACTCTTTCGGAGTACACACTGGAGGGTGGGCAACTTAGATAAAATAAAGCCAGTTTCTGCAAGGGCCTCCAAATTGCCTCTTTTTCCTGCCAGTATACGTACGGACTGTCTGACGTGCCTACTTGGATGCTGTCACTCATATAATCCTCCACCATTCTTTCAATGGTGACAGAATCATATGCAGTGACAGTAGACGACATGTCTGTAATCATTGCCAGGTCCTTCAGTCCGGACCAGATGTCAGCACTCGCTCCAGACTGCCCTGTATCACCGCCAGCGGGTGGGCTCGGAATTCTTAGCCTTTTCCTCGCACCCCCAGTTGCGGGAGAATGTGAAGGAGGAGCTGTTGACGGGTCACGTTCCGCTTGACTTGACAATTTTCTCACCAGCAGGTCTTTGAACCTCTGCAGACTTGTGTCTGCCGGAAAGAGAGATACAACGTAGGTTTTAAATCTAGGATCGAGCACGGTGGCCAAAATGTAGTGCTCTGATTTCAACAGATTGACCACCCGTGAATCCTGGTTAAGCGAATTAAGGGCTCCATCCACAAGTCCCACATGCTTAGCGGAATCGCTCTGTGTTAGCTCCTCCTTCAATGTCTCCAGCTTCTTCTGCAAAAGCCTGATGAGGGGAATGACCTGACTCAGGCTGGCAGTGTCTGAACTGACTTCACGTGTGGCAAGTTCAAAGGGTTGCAGAACCTTGCACAACGTTGAAATCATTCTCCACTGCGCTTGAGTCAGGTGCATTCCCCCTCCTTTGCCTATATCGTGGGCAGATGTATAGGCTTGAATGGCCTTTTGCTGCTCCTCCATCCTCTGAAGCATATAGAGGGTTGAATTCCACCTCGTTACCACCTCTTGCTTCAGATGATGGCAGGGCAGGTTCAGGAGTGTTTGGTGGTGCTCCAGTCTTCAGCACGCGGTGGCTGAATGCCGAAAGTGGCCCGCAATTCTTCGGGCCACCGACAGCATCTCTTGCACGCCCCTGTCATTTTTTAAATAATTCTGCACCACCAAATTCAATGTATGTGCAAAACATGGGACGTGCTGGAATTTGCCCAGATGTAATGCACGCACAATATTGCTGGCGTTGTCCGATGTCACAAATCCCCAGGAGAGTCCAATTGGGGTAAGCCATTCTGCGATGATGTTCCTCAGTTTCCGTAAGAGGTTGTCAGCTGTGTCCCTCTTATGGAAAGCGGTGATACAAAGCGTAGCCTGCCTAGGAACGAGTTGGCGTTTGCGAGATGCTGCTACTGGTGCCGCCGCTGCTGTTCTTGCTGCGGGAGGCAATACATCTACCCAGTGGGCTGTCACAGTCATATAGTCCTGAGTCTGCCCTGCTCCACTTGTCCACATGTCCGTGGTTAAGTGGACATTGGGTACAACTGCATTTTTTAGGACACTGGTGACTCTTTTTCTGAGGTCTGTGTACATTTTCGATATCGCCTGCCTAGAGAAATGGAACCTAGATGGTATTTGGTACCGGGGACACAGTACCTCAATCAAGTCTCTAGTTGCCTCTGAATTAACGGTGGATACCGGACCACGTTTCTCACCACCCAGGCTGACAAGACCTGAGTTATCCGCTTTGCAGCAGGATGACTGCTGTGATATTTCATCTTCCTCGCAAAGGACTGTTGGACAGTCAATTGGTTACTGGAAGTAGTACAAGTGGTCTTCCGACTTCCCCTCTGGGATGCCGATCGACTCCCAGCAGCAACAACAGCAGCGCCAGCAGCAGTAGGCGTTACACTCAAGGATGCATCTGAGGAATCCCAGGCAGGAGAGGACTCGTCAGACTTGCCAGTGACATGGCCTACAGGACTATTGGCTTTCCTGTGTAAGGTGGAAATTGACACTGAGGGAGTTGGTGGTGTGGTTTGCAGGAGCTTGGTTACAAGAGGAAGGAATTTAGTGGTCAGTAGACTGCTTCCACTGTAATCCAAAGTTTTTGAACTTGTCACTGACTTCTGATGAATGCGGTCCAGGTGACGTATAAGGGAGGATGTTCCTAGGTGGTTAACGTCCTTACCCCTACTTATTACAGCTTGACAAAGGCAACACACGGCTTGACACCTGTTGTCCGCATTTGTGTTGAAATAATTCCACACCGAAGAGGTGATTTTTTTGGTATTTTGACCAGGCATGTCAATGGCCATATTCGTCCCACGGACAACAGGTGTCTCCCCGGGTGCCTGACTTAAACAAACCACCTCACCATCAGAATCCTCCTGTCAATTTCCTCCCCAGCGAAAGCAACACCCATATCCTCATCCTGGTGTACTTCAATAGTGACATCTTCAATTTGACTATCAGGAACAGGACTGCGGGTGCTCCTTCCAGCACTTGCAGGGGGCGTGCAAATGGTGGAAGGCGCAAGCTCTTCCCGTCCAGTGTTGGGAAGGTCAGGCATCGCAACCGACACAATTGGACTCTCCTTGGGGATTTAACATAGAATTTGTCGGCAGATAAGAACCACTTGGCCCATCTAGTCTGCCCCTTTTTTTTTTTTTTTATATATATTTTTTTTTTATCACTAACCTTATTTGATCCTTATTTCTTTGTAAGGATATCCTTATGTCTATCCCATGCATGTTTAAATTGCTCTACTGTCTTAGCCTCTACCACCTCTGATGGGAGGCTATTCCACTTGTCCACTACCCTTTCTGTGAAATAATTTTTCCGCAAATTTCCCCTGAACCTCCCCCCCTCCAGTCTCAGTGCATGTCCTCGTGTCCTATTGCTTCTCTTCATTTGGAGAATGTTTCCCTCCTGGACTTTGTTAAAACCCTTCATATATTTGAAAGTTTCTATCATGTCCCCCCTTTCCCTTCTCTGCTCCAAACTATACATATTGAGATTTCTTAGTCTTTCTGGGTATGTTTTGTGATGTAGGCCATGCACCATTTTAGTTGCCCTCCTTTGTACAGTTTCTAATGTATTAATATCCTTTTGAAGATATGGCCTCCAGAACTGAATACAGTATTCTAGATGAGGCCGTACCAATGACCTATACAGTGGCATTATTACTTCTTTCTTTCTGCTGCTGATTCCTCTCCCAATGCAGCCAAGCATCTGACTAGCCTTCCTCATTGCCTTGTTACATTGCTTACCTGCTTTTAAGTCATCTGAAATAGTGACTCCTAGATCCCTTTCCTCCTCAGTAGTTTTCAGTATAGTGCCATTAATACTGTATTTAGCTTTAGGATTTTTGAGACCCAAGTGCATGATTTTGCATTTTTGGGCATTAAACTGTAATTGCCAGACTCTTGACCATTCCTCTAGTCTACTTAGATCCTCAATCATTTGTTTTACCCCACCTGGTGTGTCTACCCTGTTGCATACCTTTGTGTCATCTGCAAAAAGGCATACTTTCCCTTTAATGCCATTTGCAATGTCACCAATAAAGATATTAAAAAGCACTGGTCCAAGTACAGATCCCTGGGGTACTCCACTGGTAACATTTCCCTCCTGTGAATGCACTCCATTTACCACAACACTCTGTTTTCTATCCTTCAACCAAGATCTTATCCATTCAATAATCCTAATATCCAATCCCAAACTTTCAAGTTTATTTAGCAGTCTGCGATGTGGAACTGTATCAAAAGCCTTACTAAAGTCTAGATAAGCTATATCCATGGCTCCACCTTTATCCATCACTTTAGTCACACAATCAAAAAAGTCAATAAGATTTGTTTGACATGATCTCCCCCCAGTGAATCCATGCTGTTTGGGATCCAGTAAATTGCCGGATTTGAGATGATCTACAACTCTTTCTTTTAAGAGTGTTTCCATCAATTTCCCTACTACTGATGTAAGACTCACTGGTCTGTAGTTGTTTGCCTCTTCCTTGCTTCCACTTTTGTGCAGTGGGACTACGTTTGCTCTTTTCCAGTCCCCTGG
This sequence comes from Pseudophryne corroboree, assembly GCF_028390025.1. Taxonomy (NCBI): domain Eukaryota; kingdom Metazoa; phylum Chordata; class Amphibia; order Anura; family Myobatrachidae; genus Pseudophryne; species Pseudophryne corroboree. Next base: position 444,355,757 of record NC_086452.1, read on the forward strand.
AATTTCTCCTGTAGCTAATGACTGGTTGAATAATTCTGTCAATGGTGCTACCAGCACCTCTTTAAGTTCTTTTAGTATCCTTGGATGTATCCCATCTGGCCCCATAGATTTGTCCACTTTCAGCTTTGAGAGTTCTGTTAGGACCTTCTCCTCTGTAAATGTACTTGTTTCATTTTCCTGAATATCCCTGCAACTTAACTGTGGCCCCTTCCCCTCTCTTTCAGTAGTAAATACTGAGCAAAAATAATCATTAAGATGATCTGCTATTAAATTGTCTCCTTCAACAAGACTCCCAGTGTCCGTCTTTAGTTTTATAATTCCGCCTTTTGTTTTTCTCTTTTCGCTTATATACCTAAAAAAAGTTTTGCCTCCTTTACCCACTGACTGGGCCATTTTCTCCTCAGCTTGTGCCTTTGCACATCTGATTACCTTCTTTGCCTCCTTCTGTCTAACAAGATATATTTTTTTGTCTTCATTATTTTGTGTCTGCTTATATTTCCTAAAAGCCATCTTTTTTGCTCTCACAATATTTGCTACTTCTTTTTCAAACCACACTGGCTTCCTTTTCCTTGTGTTTTTCCTAACAGTTTTGATACAAAGGTCTGTTGCCTTCAATATTGCACATTTGAATGTTTTCCACCTCTCCTGCACTGTTTCCAAGTTCCTCCACTCTGCCAAAGAATCGCTTACACATTTTCCCATCCCTACAAAATCAGCCTTCCTAAAATCCAACACCTTTGTTTTTGTATGGGACGAGTCAGTCTCTGTCTTAATGCTGAACCATACTGCTTGATGATCACTGGATCCGAGGTTTTCACCCACTTTTACGTCCGATAATCTGTCTCCATTTGTAAGTATTAAGTCTAATATTGCGTCTTTCCGAGTGGGCTCCCTCACCAATTGGTGGAGGGATGCTCCCTGAAGGGAATTTAAAAAGTTCCTACTTCTAGTGGAACTAGCAACAGACACCTCCCAGTTTACATCAGGAAGATTAAAGTCTCCCATGATTATTACCTCTCCTTTTAATGCCATTTTAGTTATGTCCTGCAATAGGTTCTTGTCAAGTTCCTCTTCCTGACCTGGTGGCCTGTATATCACGCCAATACGAATAATCAACTTTTCCCCTGTTTCTATGGTCACCCAAAGGGCCTCAGTTTTTTCTTCAATACTTTGTATTAATGTAGTATTTATGGCATTTTTTACATACATTGCTACCCCTCCTCCAATTTTTCCAATTCTGTCCTTCCTAAACAAAGTATATCCTGGTATAGCTATGTCCCAGTCATGATTTTCATTGTACCATGACTCTGTAATTGCCACAATGTCTAGATCATCCCTTGTCATTATTGCAGTTAGTTCTGGGATTTTATTCCCTAAGCTCCTAGCATTTGCACACATAGCTTTTAGAGTTTTGTTTGTGCTTTTTCTGTTCCTAGCTATGTTCTTCTCTCTGCCTATTTTTATTTGGTTTTGATCTGAATTATTTTCTGTTGCTGTGGATATGCTTCCTATTCCCTTTGCCTGCAGAAACAATACCTCTGTGTTGGGGGAGCAGATTTCTTTATTCCTATTTGGTTCACTGCCCCCCTTTGTTAGTTTAAATAGCTCTTGATGAAGCACCCAAACTGTTCAGTTAGTATTCTTGTTCCCCTTGAAGATGGGTGCAGGCCGTCACTTTTGTATAAGCTCCTATCTTGCCAGATGGTGTGACTATGGCCTATAAATCCAAATCTCTCCTCATTGCACCATGTCCTTAGCCAAACATTGAAGTTTCTGATGCAATGAGTTCTGTCTTCCCCTCTGTGTACTGGCAATACTTCTGAAAAAGATACAGTGGTTGCCACCTGCTTCAGAGCAGTCCCTAACTTCCTAAATTCATCTTTTACAGCCATGAGTTCTGCATTTGCCAGGTCATTTGTCCCTAGGTGGACAATGACATCCACCTCCCCATCTTTTCTTGCTGCCTTCACAATTCTTAGCATGCGCTCTTTATCCCTTGGAGCTGTGGCTCCAGGTAAGCACCTTACTTGTTTCTCTACTTCATTTGCATTTCCCAGATGTATTCCTCTAATAATGGAATCTCCCAAGAGAAGTGCAGTCCTTTTTGGAGATTCAATTTTCCTGTTCCATTTCCTGTTCCTATGGTTGGTAGATGTCCCCATATCCTCCTGTTCTGTAGTGCCTCTATTAGTTGTATCTTCCAGCCCTGCAAGAGTAGCATACGAGTTTTGCAGTGTCACCGCTTGCGGGAGGTGTCTGTGTCCCTCTGGAAACCTCTGCCCTTGAGAGCCCACAGTAGTCCAGGCAGAATGTCTTCTGGTGGCTCTCTGAGGCAGTGGAGGCTTCAAAGACACAGACATCCTGCAAATCTCAGCATGCAGTTTTGCTATCTCCTCCTTCAGCAGAGAAAATTGCTCACAGATTGGACAGCAGCTGAGTCTCCACGCTGCCTCTTTCCAAACAAATGCTTTACATCCATTGCACTGCACAAGGCCAAACATTGTATCAGATGTTAATGGTATTGCAAATTTGTGTGTTTCTTGGTGTATTTTAAAACTCACCTGCTGCTGTTTTCAAACTCACTTAATAAGCCAAGCCTCACTTTATAATGCACGCCTCTCACAAAGAGCCCAATTTGTGATTTAGAAGAACGCACAGTTCTTTGCTGTGCTTTTGCCAGCTTAAGTCTTCTTATTTTTCTAGCGAGAGGATGAGTGCTTCCATCCTCATGTGAATCTGAACCACTAGCCATGAATATAGGCCAGGGCTTCAGCCGTTCCTTGCCACTCCGTGTCGTAAATGGCATATTGGCAAGTTTACGCTTCTCATCAGACGCTTTCAATTTTGATTTTTGGGTCATTTTACTGAAGTTTTCTTTTTTGGATTTTACATGCTCTCTACTATGACATTGGGCATTGGCCTTGGCAGACGACGTTGATGGCATTTCATCGTCTCGGCCATGACTAGTGGCAGCAGCTTCAGCACGAGGTGGAAGTGGATCTTGATCTTTCTCTATTTTAACCTCCACATTTTTGTTCTCCATTTTTTAAAGTGTGGAATTATATGCCAGTATCAATAGCAATGGCCTACTACTATATATACTGCGCACAACTGAAATGCACCACAGGTATGGATGGATAGTATACTTGACGACACAGAGGTAGGTAGAGCAGTGGCCTTCCGTACCGTACTGCTATATATACTGGTGGTCACTGTCAGCAAAACTCTGCACTGTACTCCTCCTATATAATATACTGGTGGTCCCCAGTGCCCACAGTAAAGCAGTGTGAGCACAGATATATGCAGCACACTGAGCACAGATATGGAGTGTTTTTCAGGCAGACAACTTATACTGGTGGTCACTGGTCAGCAAAACTCTGCACTGTACTCCTCCTATATAATACAGCTGCTCCCCAGTCCCCACAATTAAGCAATAAGCACTGCAGTAGCACAAATATTATTAATAAACGGAGAGGACGCCAGCCACGTCCTCTTCCTAACATTTCCAATGCACGAGTGAAAATGGCGGCGACGCGCGGCTGCTTATATAGAATATGAATTTCGCGAGAATCCGACAGCGGGATGATGACGTTCGGGCGAGCTCGGATTAACCGAGCCATACGGGAGAATCCGAGTATGCCTCGGACCCGTGTAAAATGGGTGAAATTCTGGGAAATTCTGGGGGGTTCGGTTTCCGAGGAACCGAACCCGCTCATCACTAATTAGAACAAATAATTCCTGTGATATTGAGGTGTTTGTGTCGCTTAGCTTAGCCGTCCAGCGACCTTGGTGCACCTCTTTTTCTCTTTTCTTTGCATCATGTGCTGTTTGGGGACTATTTTTTTGAAGTGCCATCCTGTCTGACACTGCAGTGCCACTCCTAGATGGGCCAGGTGTTTGTATCGGCCACTTGGGTCGCTTAGCTTAGTCATACAGCGACCTTGGTGCAAATTTTAGGACTAAAAATAATATTGTGAGGTGTGAGGTGTTCAGAATAGACTGGAAATGAGTGGAAATTATGGTTATTGAGGTTAATAATACTATGGGATCAAAATTACCCCCAAATTCTATGATTTAAGCTGTTTTTGAGGGTTTTTTGAAAAAAAAAACACCCGAATCAAAAACACACCCGAATCCAACAAAAAATTTTCAGGGAGGTTATGCCAAAATGCGTCCGAATCCAAAACACGGCCGCGGAACTGAATCCAAAACACAAAGCCCGAAAAATTTCCGGTGCACATCTCTAAAATATATATATATATATATATATATATATATATATATAAATCAAAAAGTTATACCGGCACTCCAAATTGTAAAGAGTTACTTTGCTGCGGTGCCCTCCAGGTCAGATGATGACTAAAACAGGATAAAGAAATCGGCGGCACTCAAGCAGGCTGGTAGAAAGATGCAAAATAGTGTCCCTTTATTCGCCTACATGTTTCAGGGAAGCTCCCCGTCCTCTGGGCTAGAAAGGATCCTTCTTCTTTTTATCTTACTTTATTTTTTGGACCACACCTTAAGAAAACACCCCTGAAGAAGTCTATATAAGACGAAACGCGTTGGATGAAAGTACATGTTTTATTGTTTGGAAAAGTTGTAATTCAATACTATGTAGACAATGAACAACAACACATTGTGAAAATGTTTATTAATTTGTTTTAATGAGATGAAAATCATTTTTAGAAATAAAAAATAAGTGTTTTTTGAAGAAAAAAGGTATGTTTGTAAAGTTATCCTCTCTTCATCAGCAACCGAATATATAATTATATTGAATTGAATCCTTAGATAGTATAATATTAAGACATATTACAATAGGTGCGCTCCACAGAGATACATTCTGTTTCTATTTATTATTGGTCTCTTTCGACGGGGGATCATCTTTGTGTGAAAGCTTGCCCATCAATTAAGGTATAGGTTTGGAGAAATCAATATACTTTAAATTTATAGCTTCTTCCATTTTTAGAGCGCGTTAAGGGATTTTTTAGTATTTTATATATATTTATATATATATATATATATATATACATACATATATAAGACAGACTAGGATCACATATAGTGCAGGGATTACGGGAGGTTGGAATTAAATAAAGTGAGCGTGTCCCTTATCTGTCCTCACGCGTCCGTTACAAAAAGCCTTGCCGCATTTGAGAATTGTTGCAGAATTTAGCACAATACTGCGCTGTAGAAAACTACACTTCTAAAACCTATTAGCTGTTGATCACAAACATCAGCAGAACACAATGTAACAGTGAGCAAATGTGTCCCCATAATAGCTATGCATTTAGTAAACTCTCCTGCTTGCATAACATCCCTGCTATGCATTCCTCATTATTATGTATGTATGGACAATGGGCAATTAATTAGTGGTTTCACAATACTGCAATTACTCATATTCAAAGTGAAAGTATAATAAAACACCTACGGAAGCCAAAGAGAATATTAACTAGTGCAGAATAGGGAAATGGATGGAGCGTCTATTGGAACAATTAGCGCTGATTAGGGGCAGATCTGTGATCATGCAACTGAATGGGGCTACACTTCTCCACGCTGTATAATAATGCCTGTTTCACTTAGGAGTTCAATGAAGTAGGGTTTTGCGGGGGGGGGGGGGGGGGGGGGGGGCAGGCCATCTTACAGAGGTGCGAGGTTTAAGTTTCTGTGGATTTCACTAACCCCTCCCATAAATGGCCACTTTTGGTTGAAGCAGGTCCCTTTTGAATCTGGGGTGTCCTGCCAAGCTTGGGACCATTGGGAGGTATGTGTAAATTGAAAGAGGAACTGTCCCAAAAGTCTATTATTATTAATGACCATCGGTACCTCCACCATCAAGGGCTGCCATTGAAGGACAATCAGAGGTGGGGGCGGGGCTTCACTGGTCATGTAGGGTGCAGACCTAGGCTCCATGTTCTGGTGCCAGGAAGAAGGAAAAAAACCATTGCAGGGATCGATGGCAAGAACCATAGGATCTCTGCCGTTGATGCAAAACCCTCGGCCGTTGGTGGTTAACCATCGATAACTGTTAGTCCATACTTGCCTACCCTCTCGGATCGGCCGGGAGTCTCCCGATAATCGGGTGGCACTCCCGGCCCCCCAGAAAGGAGAGCAAGTCTCTCGCTTTCCCCGCCAGCCCCCCTGCACCTCCACTCGGCTGTCCATAGCAGAGCACAAGTGGGCTGTCCGTGGGGACCCGATTACGCAATTTGTGCTGAATTGTGTCATTGTAGCTCCGCCCCCGTGTACAGTGCCTGTTTTCTCGCCACTGTATAGGGGAGAGAGGAGGCACTATGACGCAATTGTGATGCCATGCCCTCAGATAGCCCACCTTCCGCCGGCCACGCCCCCTATGCGCTTACCATGCTGCCCCGGAGGAGGTAAGTATGTGTTAGTCATCGATGGTCGATGGCCATCCCGACCTGATCCTAATCCATGCTCAGTATGTCTGAAGCAGAAATGAATGTAATATTTCATCTTTATTATAATTTTTAATTTGTCATTTTTGCTTTCTTGTTACATTTCTACCCGTGCGCCTATCAGCAAACTACAGCCAGCTGGATGTGGTTCCTGAAGTTCCATATATTGCTGTCTTAGACAATGCCTTTATGTGCCAAACATGGTCCCTGCACCATGACAACAAATTGCTTTTTCAACTAAACTGGTATCTCGCTGCCCCACGCTCCTAGTCAGCAGCACTTACTCAGCCTGATTTCCTGGCTGTCTCCTGTGCCCACGTCTGTTATTTTATTGTAAGCATCTCGCTCTGTCATCTGCAGATCGGCAATCCAAAACCCCTGCATCTCATGCTTCTGCAGCAGTCAGGCATGGAATAAATAAAATATGTTCTTCTTCCTCAGTTTAAAGGGGAACTCCCCCTGGCAATGATTTCTGTTGCCCTTAGATACAACAATATACCTGCTGTGTATAGCTGGGCTTATATGTTATCGTATCCAAGAGCAACCTACATAAATATGCATGGCAAATAAACTTGACTTAATGTAAAGACAATTATAGTTATATTATGTTATATGTAGCTTTATATGTAATTAAACATTCTAGTAACCTGACTGAACAATCTTTACGTTGTTAAAATATTAGAAGAAAACCCATTACCTCTCAGTCCGGCGCAGCTGGCCTGACAGGCGCCGCAAAGCTGTTCTCGCTCCCCTCTCTGCCCCAAGGGGGCGCAAGGGCCTGTCCCTCCTAGTACCTTCCTATCTCTAGGTGCGTCAGTTTTCCCGCCGCCTGCGTGGTGTGCAGTACTGACCCCCCTGGCCTCTCAGGCACACTGCACCCTAACTCTTCCGACTTTTGAAGGTTCGTTTTTCCTTTTATTTTCATATATTGTTTATTTTGCTCATTTTATGAATGAAAATTACAAAGGTAGTGGATATTTTGCGGAAATATGTAGGTTGTCCAGGGCGGCCTCTCAGGCACACTGCTCCCAAACTTATACTCATGTTCATGTTTTCTCTTTTTTGCTTCAGATTTTCTGCTGAAATGGCCCGTAAAACCTACGATTTCTCTCTTTGTCCGCCCTAATGAAGGTCACTGATCACTTTAAGGGGTCTATTTATTAACATTATTTTTACCAAAATAATGTGAAAATGGGTGGTTTTCTGTTTTCACTACCTTTCACATTATTTTAGTATCACCTGAATGTATTAAAGGGCATTTGGAGCAGTTTTCATGAAAAACTGCTCCAAAGCCTTTAATTCACTTTTTTTTAGTAACCCACATCGCAACTCCCCATACTTACAATGGGAAATGTGACATGGCCGAATTTACTAAAAAAAAAAATGTGAAAAAATGCTGCAGTGTGCCCTGTGATACTCTCGCCAGCTCAGGCTGGCGAGTTCACAGGGCAGCACTGCGATAAGCACCCTTTTGCCCAGCTTTCTCTGCCCCTGGCAGAGAAAGCTGAGCGGGGACCCGGCAGAGTGATCAGCTATCACACATATATCTCTATATATATGTCTATATATATATATATATATATATCTGATGGACACACAAGCTGATCACAGTGTAAAAAAAAAAAAAAGTAAAAAAAAAAAAAAGAAACCCATACTCACCTGTCCAGGGAGCCGGTGTCCGCTGCTCCGGTGAGCACTGCCGAGCGCCGGGTCCCTCGTATGCTGTGCTGTGACCCCGGTGCAGTAAAGTGACGCTGTAAAGTGGCAGCGCAATTTACAGCACCGGGGGTCACAGTGCAGGAGAAGGACCTGGCGCCCGGCAGCCTCCTGAAGCAGCGCAGAACGGCTCCCTGGACAGGTGAGTATATTATCCTGCTGGGGGGGTGTACGCAGCGTGCGGAGTAGTTGCGACGGGGGTGGGGGTCGACCGGGCGGCGGCAGCAGCGGCGATGTCGGCGGGCCCAAAAATACCCCGGTGATGCTGCGAAGAGGCATCGAAGGGACAGAGCTTGACCGCAAGCTCTGTCCCTGCATGCGATAATTGATACATCCCTGTGATGTAATCAATTATCGCAGTGCGAGTTGGGGCGATTTTATCACCTGTCATCCGCATCCTGGATGCGGGTGGTGATAAATAGGCCCCTGTGACAGGACGGTACCGTACGGAAGCACTCGCCGCTTGCCGCGTCCCGTCGACTGCGCACAGAATGGAAGGTCAAGCCGCACGAGGCCTGACCACATAGGGGATTCCCGCTTACCGTCAGTAACCGCCTGTTACTGACTCCACCCACTGCGCTGTGGGTGGGTTCTCGCTGCCACCACCAAACTACTAACCTGCCGTGGCGTTTGGAACCACGGTTCTGCTCTGTATGTGCCGACGCACTGCTTTACCACAGCTGTGTGGTGCTGACGAATCCCCACTAGCCACTTGCTAGGCCTCTACCGGTAGCTGGCGGAAGGCGGAGCTTGGAGACGCTAGGTGCTTCCCTGGACAGCCGGAGGACGGGGCTAAGTTTGGCCTAACCCTGTTGGTCACAAGATGAAGCAGTCTTCTTGAGGCAAAGATGTTTATTTGCTCAATAGTTCTAAAGAGAACCCTTCCCTATTGCTAGGGGCAACAGCATACAATCAGATGTTTCAGCAGAATAAAGATGGTACAACTACAACTCTGGAGGCACGCAGGTCTCCTTTTTATGTCAGTTTTCCACACAGTATCACAGGGGGGTAAGCCCTCCCTGTCTTCTCCAACCAATCAGGTTATTTTACAAAATACCAATAAATTACATTTTACAAGGATATAAGTGCAATAAAACAATATCCTCCTTCCTGTCACCCAGACAACGTTTGGTATCAGATTAACATTCACTATTGATAAATTTATCACATATCTTCAAAATACAGATGTTTCTGGTCATTCCCATCTCCAGGCAATCCCAGTGTTTAAGATTACAACAGGAATGGCTACAATACAAACAAACGGTCTTCCTTCCTTTATCTTCCATTTAGGGATCGTATATCAAATCGCCTACATGAAACAAGTTCCAAGCCCATAAACCCAGTGATTAGCATCTCTCTCTAAGGAACTTACACATCAAAAGGTATTGTCCTTCACACCTCGCTGCTAGGACAGGACCATTAGCATGCCACTTCCTATTTCCAGAGGATAAGAGATGCTTATTCAGTAACTGCATTTTTCCTTTAAATACATTTCATTTAAACACGTGTTTCCCTTTAAATATGCACCAAGCCTGTCTTGAATATAAAATAAATACATTTAAACATGTCTTCCTGCAATGGTGCACAGAGCACTACATATGACATGTTAAAACACATCATTCAACAAACTTTTAAACAGTGCGCAACATGGCGCTGGGCACGCGGGTTTTCCCCTTCAGTGCCGCAGACGCCATTATACGTGTGGCTGGCTAGTCTCTCCGGCCACAGCCCCTAAGAGCGTAATTGAGTTAATTAAGTGCTAATGACGATTCTCTAACAGGTGCACACTGCGCCTGAACACGGGAGTCTCAGAGGTGCGCCTGACAGAGGGTTAATGTGGAAGTGCACCTTAGGATTCATTTACCAGATACTGGCCCTCATTCCGAGTTGATCGGTCGCAAGGCGATTTTAGCAGAGTTACACACGCTAAGCCGCCGCCTACTGGGAGTGAATCTTAGCTTCTTAAAATTGCGACCGATGTATTCGCAATATTGCGATTACTAACTACTTAGCAGTTTCAGAGTAGCTCCAGACTTACTCTGCCTGTGCGATCATTTCAGTGCTTGTCGTTCCTGGTTGACGTCACAAACACACCCAGCGTTCGCCCAGGCACTCCCACCGTTTCCCCGGCCACTCCTGCGTTTTTTCCGGAAACGGTAGCGTTTTCAGCCACACGCCCCTGAAACGCCGTGTTTCCGCCCAGTAACACCCATTTCCTGTCAATCACATTACGATCGCCGGAGCGAAGAAAAAGCCGTGAGTAAAATTACTTTCTTCATAGTAAAGTTACTTGGCGCAGTCGCAGTGCGAACATTGCGCATGCGTACTAAGCGGATTTTCACTGCGATGCGATGAAAAATACCGAGCGAACAACTCGGAATGAGGGCCACTGTATGTACAGAAAATGTGAGGCACCATTATGACTCAGACAGACAGGGCCGTCTTTTCGTATGGGCTCAATGGGCTCTTGCCCAAGGGCCCCAGGAGTAAAAGGGCCCTAGGCTGATAGCTGAGGGTCCCCTCTTTCCAGAGGTACCAGATTTTTGAAAATCAGCCCTGGGGAACCAGAGATATCCGACTTCCTAGCAGTGGTCCCCATCCAAGCCTGTTAATTGTTCTACCTAGCCAGATATCTCGGGTTCTGTCTGACTTGGCATTTTTCTGAGGGTATACTCCAAAAGCAGGGACTCCCCCCTTTCAGAGGACACTGGCAGCTTGTCTCTAATATGCCCAGAACCAGAGATATCAGCCTTCAAGCAGCTGGTCCCTGCTCCAGCTCCACACGCCTAATATGCAGTATTATATTTTTGTTGGTGGATTGCTCTGGTTCCTGAAGTCTGATCCCCAAGTCCCCAGAACCTCCTGAAAGGTGGGACTCTCTAGTTTTTTTTTTTTTTTTTTTATCCCATTAAAGCTAAGAAATATATTTCCAGGAACTGGAGATATCTGCAGTAAAGCAAGCTGCCCTCCCACCAGAAAATGATGAATATTAAGTCCACTCCACTTTCCACCCCTCCTCTGTGTATTAAACACCCCCTACCACCCTGGAAGTCATGTACCAGGGCCCCTTCATTCAGCACAATGTACCCTTCTACAGTTTAGTGTTCTCCTTCCCACCCCATTTGTGCAGTAAAGGAGTAATTAGCAGAAATTATTTCTCCAGGTCCTACATGCTGAGCGAAAGATAGAACCCCCCCTACCCCCCGCGGAACATCAAAGCTGCCACTGATAGCACCCCCAACCCCTACCGCTGATGGGTGCGTAGGGGCCCCAGTGCATTGCTGGGCCCAGGGGCCTACACTGCTGTTAAGACGGCTCTGCAGACAGAGTCTCCAGATGTAATAGTGGACCCTCCAAAAGATCCAGAATAAATGCAGATCAGGTGTATAAGCCCTCCTATGTGATCCCAGGATTAGGGATAGCCATCGACAATCGATGATTCAAAATTATCGATGGTTTATGGTCAATGTTGAATAGTTTTGCCATTGATGGCGGAGAAACAGATGGTTTCCCGCCATCTATGGTATAAAACCACCCGATGGTTCTTCCCCACCACCCTATAGAGTGCAGAGACATGGAGCATAGCTCTGCCCTGACTCCCGCTAAGCCACACCTCCAGCTTCTGATTGGCCCTCAAGTATGACCATCAGGTTGACCATTGGGTTGTGTAACCATCGATGATGATCTTTTGCATAGTATGCAACTATTGATGGAAATATAATATAATTTGTGAGGTGTTCTTCTATTGTTGGATGGGTAATGTGTGGCTCTTTTTAAGGGTGCAGAGTATCATTGTATCACATTGCCCATCACCTTAGAGTCTTCGTAATGGAAGGGAAATAATACTTTATGTTTTATCGTATCATAATGAACACCACCCAAAAAGTTTGTTTCTTAAAGTTATTCCGCAATTATACTTTAATTAGAGAAGAGCGGGTTCGGTTCCTCGGAATCCGAACCCCCCCCGAACTTCATCCATTTAACACAGGTCCGAGGCAGACTCGGATCCTCCCGCCTTGCTCGGTTAACCCGAGCGCGCCCGAACGTCATCATCCCGCTGTCGGATTCTCGCGAGATTCGTATTCTATATAAGGAGCCGCGCGTCGCCGCCATTTTCACTCGTGCATTGGAGATGATAGGGAGAGGACGTGTGCAGCGTTCTCTCAGTTGTGTTCAGTGTGCTGCAAATATCTGTGCTCAGTGTGCTGCAAATATCTGTGCTCAGTGTGCTGAAAATATCTACGTTCTCTGCCTGAAAAACGCTCCATATCTGTGCTCAGTGTGCTGCAAATATCTGTGCTCAATGTGCTTTATTGTGGGGACTGGGGACCACCAGTATATAGTAGGAGGACAGTGCAGAATTTTGCTGACCAGTGACCACCAGTATTATATCAGTACGGTACAGTAGTCCACTGCTCTACCTACCTCTGTGTCATCAAGTATACTATCCATCCATACCTGTGGTGCATTTTAGTTGTTGTGCGCAGTAGTAGTAGGACAGTGCATAATTTTGCTGACCACCAGTATATAATATATAGCAGTACGGTACAGTAGGCCATTGCTATTGATATATTACTGGCATATAATTCCACACATTAAAAAATGGAGAACAAAAATGTGGAGGGTAAAATAGGGAAAGATCAAGATCCACTTCCACCTCGTGCTGAAGCTGCTGCCACTAGTCATGGCCGAGAAGTTGAAATGCCATCAACGTCGTCTGCCAAGGCCGATGCCCAATGTCATAGTAGAGAGCATGTAAAATCCAAAAAACAAAAGTTCAGTAAAATTACCCAAAAATCAAAATTAAAAGCGTCTGATGAGAAGAGTAAACTTGCCAATATGCCATTTACGACACGGAGTGGCAAGGAACGGCTGAGGCCCTGGCCTATGTTCATGGCTAGTGGTTCAGATTCACATGAGGATGGAAGCACTCATCCTCTCGTTTGAAAACTGCAGTGCCACTCCTAGATGGGCCAGGTGTTTGTGTCGGCCACTTGGGTCGCTTAGCTTAGTCACACAGCTACCTCATTGCACCTCTTTTTTTCTTTGCATCATGTGCTGTTTGGGGACTATTTTTTAAATCTGCCATCCTGTCTGACACTGCAGTGCCACTCTTAGATGGGCCAGGTGTTTGTGTCGGCCACTTGGGTCGCTTAGCTTAGCCACACAGCTACCTGATTGCACCTCTTTTTTTCTTTGCATCATGTGCTCTTTGGGCACTATTTTTTAAATCTGCCATCCTGTCTGACACTGCAGTGCCACTCCTAGATGGGCCAGGTGTTTGTGTCGGCCACTTGGGTCGCTTAGCTTAGCCACACAGCTACCTCATTGCACCTCTTTTTTTCTTTGCATCATGTGCTGTTTGGGGACTATTTTTTTAAATCTGCCATCCTGTCTGACACTGCAATGTCACTCCTAGATGGGCCAGGTGTTTGTGTCGGCCACTTGGGTCGCTTAGCTTAGTCACACAGCTACCTGATTGCACCTCTTTTTTTCTTTGCATCATGTGCTGTTTGGGCACTATTTTTTAAATCTGCCATCCTGTCTGACACTGCAGTGCCACTCCTAGATGGGCCAGGTGTTTGTGTCGGCCACTTGGGTCGCTTAGCTTAGCCACACAGCTACCTCATTGCACCTCTTTTTTTCTTTGCATCATGTGCTGTTTGGGGACTATTTTTTAAATCTGCCATCCTGTCTGACACTGCAGTGCCACTCCTAGATGGGCCAGGTGTTTGTGTCGGCCACTTGGGTCGCTTAGCTTAGTCACACAGCTACCTCATTGCACCTCTTTTTTTCTTTGCATCATGTGCTGTTTGGGGACTATTTTTTGAAGTGCCATCCTGTCTGACACTGCAGTGCCACTCCTAGATGGGCCATGGGTCGCTTAGCTTAGTCATTCAGCGACCTCGGTGCAAATTTTAGGACTAAAAATAATATTATGAGGTGTGAGGTGTTCAGAATAGACTGGAAATGAGTGGAAATTATGGTTATTGAGGTTAATAATACTATGGGATCAAAATGACCCCCAAATTCTATGATTTAAGCTGTTTTTGAGGGATTTTTTGTAAAAAAAACACCCGAATCCGAAAAAAAAAATTTCAGGGAGGTTTTGCCAAAATGCGTCCGAATCCAAAACACGGCCGCGGAACCAAATCCAAAACCAAAACACAAAACCCGAAAAATGTCCGGTGCACATCACTAACTTTAATATAAACATTTCAAACAAAAAATTTTGGGATGAAAATCTAACCCATGTGTATTGAAATCTTCAGATCCAGTATGAACTGTGTCTGTGAGGTAAAAGTGCATTGTTCAGAGAAAACCTATTATTCCACTGCAGTTCTGTAATTATCACCTCCCTGATCCACTACAGACATCCAAAGCAGTTGTCACATCTTACAGACAGGAATAGGAAGAGGGGTCAAGAAGCTGAAATGACGGTCATCGGAATTACTGTGACATTACTAACCCTGTCGCTGTGTGTGATTTCACCAGTCCATACAGTGCATTACTGCAAAGAAAGTCTGACAAGCTGTCAGTCACTCACTGTGGCTGCTGTGTTAGAGAACAACCTCCCTGATAATAGGTAATGCCAGGAGAAAGGAATTGTCATATTTAGCTCACAATGATACAAGTGTTGGTTTTGATGTTTGAAGCTGCGTCAGTAATGTCTGGTGCAATATTTAGGGTCTTTCCAACTTTGGGGTCTATTTACTAAGCCCTAGATGTGCGGAGTTTGTATATTCTCCCCGTACTTGCATGGGTTTCCTCCGGGTACTCCGGTTTCCTCCCACAATCCAAAAAGATACTGGTAGGTTAATTGGCTCCCATCAAAATTAATACAGGTTGAGTATCCCTTATCCAAAATGCTTGGGACCAGAGGTATTTTGGATATCAGATTTTTCCGTATTTTAGAATAATTGCATACCATAATGAGATATCATGGCGATGGGACCTAAGTCTAAGCACAGAATGCATTTATGTTTTATATACACCTTATACACACAGCCTGAAGGTAATTTTAGCCAATATTTTTTATAACTTTGTGCATTAAACAAAGTGTGTGTACATTCACACAATTCATTTATGCTTCATATACACCTTATACACACAGCCTGAAGGTCATTTAATACAATATTTTTAATAACTTCTTGTAATAAACAAAGTTTGTGTACATTGAGCTATCAAAAAACAAAGGTTTCATTATTTCACTCTCACTCAAAAAAGTCCGTATTTCGGAATATTCTGTATTTCGGAATATTTGGATATGGGATACTCAACCTGTACTAGCATGAATGTGTGTACATGTGATAGGGAATATAGGGGGTCATTCCAAGTTGTTCGCTCGCTAGCTGTTTTTAGCAGTCATGCAAACGCTATGCCGCCTCCCACTGGGAGTGTATTTTAGCTTAGCAGAAGGGCGAACGAAAAGATCGCAGAGCGACTACAAAAAAAGAATGTGCAGTTTCAGAGTAGCTCCAGACCTACTCCTAGCTTGTGATCACTTTAGACTGTTTAGTTCCGGATTTGACGTCACAAACACGCCCTGCGTTCTCCCAGCCACGCCTGCATTTTTCCTGGCACGCCTGCGTTTTTTCGAACACTCCCTGAAAACGGTCAGTTGACACCCAGAAACGCCCACTTCATGTCAATCACTCTGCGGCCAGCAGTGCGACTGAAAAACTTCGCTAGAGCCTGTGTGAAACTACATCGGCCGTTGTGAAAGTACGTCGCGCGTGCGCATTGCGCTGCATACGCATGCACATAAGTGCCGGGTTTTTTTGCTTCATCGCTGCGCAGCGAACATTTTCAGCTAGTGATCAACTCGGAATGACCCCCATAGATTGTAAGCTCCACTGGGGCAGGACTGATGTGAATGGGCAAATATTCTCTGTAAAGCGCTGCGGAATATGTGTGCGCTATATAAATAACTGGTAGTAATAATAATAATAATAAATAAAGTGGATGAAGATAAAGTACTAGCCAATCAGCGTCTAACTGCCGTGTCACAGGTTTGGTTTGAAAAATGACAGTTAGGAGCTGATTGGCTGGTACTTTATCTCCATCCAAGGCTTAGTAAATAGTATACCTTTATCTGAGCTGTGAAATAACCTGGAGTAAGTAAATAAGCTAATGCAGCACCAACAATTCAGTTTTTATTATAAAGACACATAAGCTGGTACCAGTGCTTCCAATGTTTGAGAACACAAGCTGTTACTTTTGTCTTTTCTCACTTATCATCTGCTATACGCCGGTGCCGTACGCTGCTCCGTCCCTTTGCTCCCCTATGGCAGTTTGTAGAGATCGGTCTGACTTACTAAGAACTTTCCAGGTGCACAGGGAGATCTAGCAGGAGACAGGAGATAAGGAGACAAGAATCCGCACGTGTACACCTGGAAATGCTGACTCGCTGCGTTTCAGGCTCAGGTGACTGGGGGGGGGGGGTGCTGTATACATTGATTGTATTCAATGCTTTTCATGCCTCAGCATTAATCTGACATTTTACCATATCTGGAGGCGTTAGCTTTTTCATGTGTGCGGAGTGATGTTTTCCCTGGCGCACAAATCATAGGATCCCACATTCCTGTGCAAGCCCAAAGTAAAAAATTATTTTCTCAGTTTATTAATGATACACTGGGAGCCTCACTATCGGTACCGACGCTGGGCCAGCACAGCAGCAGTGGCCAGGGCTGGAGGCAGAGTAGCCATTTAAAAAATGTTTGAGCGCCACGGTCAGCCCACTGATACCGGAATTGCCAAACTGCCAGTGCAGGCCTAGACTGCACACTTACGGTCGAATATAATGGAAGAGTCCAGATCGTGGCAAAAAGTCTGATTTAAAAAATAAAAATTTTTTTTTTACCCCCGTCCTTACAGAGACAATCAGTGCGTGTGATTCATGAGTTTAAGGGGAGAATTTATCTCTCTCCAAGCCTTGATAATTCTCCCCGTTTGTATTGCTGCTATTCACCAGGAATAGACAGTGTAAAAGTGCAGAGTTCCCCAGGCCAAAATACAATGGTGCAAATCACCCATACGCTGTAAGCCTTAAAGGCCTATATGTCATCCGACCACGCACAACTCAGCAGGCAAACAATGGTAGTTGCTCGGTCATTCCTGGAGATAATTATGTATCAGGTGCTGGAAAGGGGGAGGGGTTACAGACAAACAGACAGGGGGGGGAGGGGTTGCAAATCCCACCCCTAAATTTCCGTTCAGCACACTAAAAATGACCTGTGACCATACCTGAACCTATCTTGTAATAGAAATTCAGAGAATTAGTCACACATGTTTGCAAACACATTTTTAAGCTGCTGAGCCACTTCACGGCTTCTCCGATATCAGCAGTCCTAACACTACATAATAGCAGTGCCCACATAGGGCCATGTAATTTGTCACAGTAGGCCACATGATAAAGGCTATTACTAAAACACATCCAGACAGAGAGCTAACTTACCCAGGAGCCACCCCCAGGATCTCCCATTGGCACTACAAAGAACAGCATGCCTTCCAAATACTGCTCCCATTCAATACCTCTCGCACACAAGCAGACAAACAATGGTAGTTGCTCGGTCATTCCTGGAGATAATTATGTATCAGGTGCTGGAAAGGGGGAGGGGTCACAGACAAACAGACAGAGGGGGGGGGGGTTGCAAATCCCACCACTACATTTCCCTTCAGCACACTAAAAATTACCTGTGACCATACCTGAACCTATCTGGTAATAGAAATTCAGAGAATTAGTCACACATGTTTGCAAACACATGCTTAAGCTGCTGAGCCACTTCACGGCTTCTCCGATATCAGCAGTCCTAACACTAACTACATAATAGCAGTGCCCACATAGGGCCATGTAATTTGTCTGCACGCACAACTCAGGGCAGCACAGAAGTCTAATGTGTGGGTATGGCTAGTGTTACACCCTTGTAGCTAGGTTATATCATCACGTGTCCCAACTTTCTGACTCGCGGAAAAAGACTGTACCCATCAGTACGGCAGTACAGGACTGTCACAGCTACATCCGGAGAATTGGGAGGTATGTGTTGCGGCAGGGTGAGCTAAGCCACTCTTAAATATAGAGTTCTGCGCAGTGACGGGGAACCTTATACTCATTGGGTGACCCCCTAATCTTCAAAAGGACCAAACATTACCTTTACTTTTAGTAATAATTAAACCAAAACCTTTAATCAAAGAAATAGACACCTATCTGTAATAATATATCAGCAGGCAGGCACTTTATTGTAAGATAAACAAGTGTTACATGATATAACAAACAAATGTGACAATAAAATAGAAAAGAGCTGGGGGGCCACAGGTGAAAGTCGGGGAGCCCCTTGTGACTATACTATATTTGCTTTATCATGTCTACTGACTACTGCTGACTATAAATTCTACATGCACTACACAGTGGGCCTAATTCAGACCTGATTGCAGCAGCACAATTGTTCTATAATGGGCAAAACCATGTGCACTGCAGGGGGGGGGGGGGGGTGGCAGATGTAACATGTGCAGAGAGAGATTTGGGTGGGGTGTGTTCAAAGTTCAAACTGAAATTTAAATTGCAGTATAAAAATAAAGCAGCCAGTATTTCCCTTGCGCAGAAACAATAACCCACCCAAATCTAACTCTCTCTGCACATGTTACATCTGCCCCACCTGCAGTGCACATTTTTTTGCCCATTAGAGAACAATTTTGCTGCTGCGATTAGATCTGAATTACTGTAGGACCAATGTTGCTAATTGTACTACTTCCAAAGATCGGGAAAGTACTTATACTTAATGGCCAATTTATGAAAACTCTATACCACGTTAACCATTGAAAGCAGTGCCTATCACTAAATAAAGTAAAACTGCTATTTATCAAGCAGACCCCACGAATAGCATTGATAAGGGAAGTTAGGCCCAGATTTATGAAGCCTTAGAGAGTGATAAATTGCACGGGGCTAAAGTACCAGCCAATCAGCTCCTAACTGATATAATCATGGGAGACTTTAATTTACCTGATGTAAATTGGGAGGGGTCTTTTGCAAGTTCAGCTACAAGTGGCAAATTTCTACATTCCTTACAGGGAGCATCTCTCAAGCAATTGGTGAGGGAGCCCACTCGCAAAGACTCAATATTAGATTTAATTCTTACAAATGGTGATAGGATATACAACACATATGTGGGTGAGCACCTGGGATCCAGTGATCATCAAGCAGTATGGTTTAGTATAAAGACAGGATCCAACTCCTGTCACACAAAAACAAAGGTGTTGGATTTTAGAAATCCTGACTTTGCAAAAATGGGGAGATGTTTAAGTTAGTCATTGGCGGACTGGAGGAACTTGGAAGGAGTGCAGGAGAGGTGGGAAAAACTGAAAAGTGCAATACTAAGTGCAACAGACCTTTGTATCAAAAGGGTTAGGAAAAGCACCAGGAAAAGGAGGCCAGTGTGGTTCACAAAAGAAGTATCAACTAGTGTGAAAGCAAAAAAGATGACTTTTAGGAAATACAAACAGACTCAAAATAATAACGACAAAGAGGTGTATCTGGACAGACGGAAGGATGCTAAGAAAGTGATCAGACGTGCAAAGGCAGAAGCTGAGGAGAAAATGGCCCAGTCAGTAGATAAAGGGGGCAAAACTTTTTTTAAGTATATAAGTGAAAGGAGAAAATCAAATGGAGGAATAATAAGACTTAAGACAGAGAGTGGGCATTTGGTGGAGGGAGACAAGGCAATAGCAGATCACCTAAATAATTATTTTTGCTCAGTATTTACTACAGAAGAAGGGATGGGGCCACAGTTAAGTTGCAAAGGCATTCATAAAAATATGGTAGATGAAAGTACATTTACAGAGGAGAAGGTCCTAGCAGAACTTTCAAAACTAAAAGTGGATAAATCAATGGGACCAGATGGGATACACCCAAGGATACTCAAAAAGCTAATTGATGTGCTGGTTACACCTTTAACAGAATGATTTAACCAGTCTCTAAGTACAGGTGCCATTCCAGAGGACTGGAAAAGAGCATATGTAGCTCCACTGCACAAAAGTGAAAGCAAGGAAGAAGCAAGTAACTACAGACCAGTAAGCCTTACATCAGTAGTAGGGAAAGTAATGGAAAAACTATTAAAACAAAGAGTTGTGGAATATCTTAAATCAAACAACTTACAAGATCCAAAACAGCATGGATTTACTAGTGGGAGATCATGCCAAACAAATATTATTTACTTTTTTGACTCTGTGACGAAAATAATAGATCAAGGGGGAGCTGTAGATGTAGCATATCTAGACTTTAGTAAGGCATTTGACACTGTCCCACATCGCAGACTGCTAAATAAACTTGAAAGCATAGGGGTGGATTATAAAACAGTTAAATGGATAAGAAACTGGTTGCAGTCTAGGAAACAGACAGTTGTAGTTAATGGAGTGCAATCTATGGAGGGAAATGTTACCAGTGGAGTACCCCAGGGATCTGTACTTGGTCCAGTTCTCTTTAATATCTTTGTTGGTGACATTGCAAATGGTATTGAAGAGAAGGTATGCCTTTTTGCAGATGATACAAAGATATGCAACAGGGTAGACACACCGGGAGGAGAAAAACAAATGATTGATGACCTAGCTAGGCTTGAGAAATGGTCAAGAACGTGGCAACTACAGTTTAATGCTAAAAAATGCAAAGTCATGCACTTGGATCTCAAAAACCCAAAGGCTAAATATAGTATCAAGGGTACTATAATGGAAACTACTGAGGAAGAAAGGGATTTAGGAGTCACTATTTCAGGTGACTTGAAGGCAGGAAAGCAGTGCAACAAAGCAATGAGAAAGGCAAGTCAGGTGCTTGGTTGCATAGGGAGAGGAATCAGTAGCAGGAAAAAAGAAGTGATAATGCCACTGTATAGGTCATTGGTACGGCCTCATCTGGAATACTGTGTCCAGTTCCTGAGACCATATCTCCAGAAGGATATAAATACATTAGAGAGTGTACAAAGAAGGGTAACTAAAATGGTGCATGGCCTACATCATAAAACTTACCCGGAAAGGCTAAAAGATCTTAACATGTATAGTTTGGAGGAGAGAAGGGGAAAGGGGGGACATGATAGAAACTTTCAAAGATATCAAGGGTCTTAACAAAGTTCAAGAGGGAAACATTCTTCAAAGGAAAAGAAGTATTAGAACTCGAGGACATACACTGAGACTGAAGGGGGGGAGGTTCAGGGGAAATTTAAGGAAAAATTACTTCACAGAAAGGGTAGTGGATAAGTTGAATAGCCTCCCATCAGAGGTGGTAGAGGCTAAGACTATAGAGCAATTTAAACATGCTTGGGATAGGCATATGAATATCCTTACAAAGAATTAAGGTTCAAAAAGAGTTGAGATTACCTGAAGTATAAAAAAAAAGGGGCAGACTAGATGGGCCAAGTGGTTCTTATCTGCCGTCAAATTCTATGTTTCTATGTTTCTGTCATTTTTCAAACACAGCCTGTAACATGGCAATTAGGAGCTGATTGGCTGGTGCTTTATGGTATTTTAGTCCATTTTAATAAATAGGCCCCTTAGAATCTGTTGTCAAGAAATGTCTTGTATCTGTTCTTTGTATGTAATAGCCCCCATTCCTAACTCGCTGCCTCACCCTGCTGCCTGAGACACCCGCCTCTGTTTGCCTCATTACAGACTCACCCCTCGCCCAGGACACAAGTAAATACACAAAGTAAATAATACAAAATAAAGAGAATGAATATAATGTATTTCTCCTCTCCCCAGCATCTACTTATATCTGTTTCGTAGTGAATACTTTATCTTCCTCATACCAGTGCAATGACTGTCTAGTACATTGTACACATACAGTAAATGACTTCTGCTTGTGGCATCCACTTAATGTTTCTGTTCTATGTCCTCGAGATTACAGGTGACACCATTCCCAATATTTATAAACGCCAGCCGTGTAACCAGTGTGCGGGAACAGACATGTTGTACCCTGCTGGTTAATAATTACCTAGTTTATGAAAGATCACACTTCTTATTTTATCCAGAAATTCTGCGACGTCACAGCTGAAATAAACATTCCAAGTAATAACAAAGGTGATGGAAATATATCATAGCAGCGGTTACGTTACTCCTTATATAAACTCCTCTGGGCTCTGGTAGATGATACATATCCCATTGACAATCATTCTAAAGTCACTAAACTCATAAGTCGGTGTGCCATTGTTCTGCAACCACAATAGAATATATTGAATATCTAACTACCAGGTGGAGCCAAAATCATATTCTGGGCGCCCACTTGAGGCCCCAGTTAAAACATAGTTATATCTTAGTAATAATAATAATAATAATAATAATTTTATTTATATAGCGCTCTTTATCCAATAGGACTCAAGGCGCTTAACAGATACATAGCATAATATAGTACAGAAACAATGAAGTACAGAGAAGCTTTTCATAGAATACTGAAGCATGGAGATACTAAAAGGGACATTATGGAAATGCTTGAGTAAACAGGAAAGTCTTGAGTCTACTTTTGAAGGATTCTATAGTTGGGGCCTCTCGCACTGTGCGGGGAAGTGAGTTCCATAGAGTCGGAGCCGCATGACTAAAAGCTTGACCCCCAGATGAATTAAGGGAGATTCTAGGAACTGCTAAAAGTCTTTCATCTACAGATCGCAGTAATCGAGTGGGGCAGTATGGGGTCAGAAGCTGCTTCAGGTACCTTGGGCCCTGGTCATGTAATGCTTTGAAACTCAGTAAGCCAATCTTGAAGATGATTCGCCATCTTACAGGCAGCCAGTGAAGGGAATAGAGGATGGGTGTTATGTGGCTAGAACGGGGCTGGTTGGTTAACAGCCTGGCAGCTGTGTTTTGCACCAGCTGTAAGCATTGCAATTCTTTTGCTGGGAGACCAAGGTAGAGGGCATTACTGTAGTCTAATCGAGAAGATACAAATGCATGGATGACTTTTGGCAGATCATCTGAGGGAATTAAGTGCTTGATTCTGGCTATGTTCCTCAGGTGAAAGAATGAGGATTTGATTGTGGCTGATATCTGATGTTTAAGTGTCAAGCCACCATCCAGGACAACGGCAAGATTCCACACACGATCGATGGTCTGTAATTCTGAATCCCCGAGTGTAAGTCCAGTTGGTTGGCTATGCTGCAGTCTTATATACGTAGATACTGACTATAGTAGATATAGACTATATCCTTTCAAATTTACTTTGAGTGCCGGCACAGCACAGCTTGCTATGAAAAGAACATAAAAGTTGCTCACAGTACACTGCCAAATTTCTGTCAAATTTCGTCCCACATGCTCATACATTAAATGGTTAAGTAAATAAAGTGCCCATTTATTATTTGTTACAACAGGCATTGCGCATTTAGTTTTCCTGAAAATAGCACATACTTGCCTACTTTAGTTTATTCCTCTCCGGGAGAAGCCCAGAGAGGGGTAAAAGGGGTGGCGAAGGGGTGGGGACAGGTGTCATTAAGCCCACTCCTCTTGCAGTAAAAATGCCACGTTTGCCACATATTGGCATAGGGGCGGGGCCAAATGCTGTGTTTCCATAGAAACACATCGCTATGCCCCTCCGCTGATGTCCACAGATTTCTTATAGTAATCTGCCCACTTCACTAGGAAGTGGACGGGATGCAGGTGGGGGTGACCACTCTTCCAGGGGTGCCGGGGGACTACAGGAAAAATTGTGTGTCTCCCGCAGGATCCGGATGAGTAGGCGAGTATGAAACAGCATTATGGGCAGGGGCTGTTAGGAGAGGAGGGAACCCTTGTGCTTTCTTTATCCTGGCCACCTCCTCTCTTGTGGGTGGTGCAGGTGAGTACATGCTGGAGTCTACTCCACATGCGCAAATCACCGGGAAAATGGCTACTATGACATTTTAGCTGTGTTTTGTGCAGCGCCGACGTGGGACTCCGGAGAGTTGCTGGTTGCCCATGTTCACCGCACATCTTCCACGCATTATAGAATTCACCACTGGCAATAGGAGAGGTTTTACTTATGTTGTAGGAGCTAAAAATTGAGATTTTGTGTTACCCCAAGTGACCTGTAATCTCACCTGAAGCTGTATAGATAGGGCAGTGGTGCTCAACCCTTGTTAAGCTGAGACTCCAGGTGTCAGTGTGATAATTGTTTCAGGACCCCAAACAAAGAGGTTCCCATTAGAATCTATTGAATATCTGGTATCATGTGAACCCAAACATAGGTTCTACAAAGCCGCTTGGGGTTCCCGACCCAGAGGTTTCACACCTCTGCTTTAAAAGGTATGTGTCTTGTGTGGCATCCGGTCTCTAGGTTGACCACACTTAGGGCGACAGTCGTTAGGTTGACCACTATTGGTCGACATGGTCTTTAGGTGGACATGGTCACTAGGTCGACATGTACTAGGTCGACAAGGAAAAAGGTCGACATGAGTTTTTTCATATTTTGTTTCCTTTTTTGAACTTTTTCATACTTTACGATCCACGTGGACTACGATTGGGAATAGTAACCTGTGCTGAGCACTGCGGTAGCAGAGCGAGGCACCTTGCCCGAAGCATGGCAAGCGAAGCAAGGGGACACGGTGCTATAATTGGGGTTCCCGGTCACTTTATGAAGAAACGACACCAAAAAAATAAAAAAACTCATGTAATCCTTTTTCCATGTCGTCCTTGTTCATGTAGACCTAATGACCATGTCTACTTATTCCTGGTGTCCACCTAGTCACTGTCGACCAATAGTGGTCGACCCTATGATCCACACCGATCTTGTGTTCCTCTAAACTTGTGACAAATGCAGATATAGGACTGTTTAACATTAATCCTATTTTGTGATTTATGTTGTATTTTGTGCAAAAGCCATCACTTATTGGAGCCTCTACAAAATATGATTGACATAACACCAGTGACTAATCATTTCTGGTCACAAACTACAGCTTTACTTTGTTGGCGAAGTTGATTGTATCATCTGTCAAGTCCCATTTTATTAACCAAAGAGGTACGAGCGAGGCCCAGTCAGAATCTGCTTTTTGAGCAATAAACAGTTCTGAAGGATCTTTGTGATTTGATAAGAAGTGATGAGAATACGGAGGCCCACCAGCAGTTCCGTCATGTGATCACATGATATTCTCGGAAGAAAAATGAGCAATAATATCACGCACAGAGTATAAGCCTCAACTCCGCTGCATGAGTCCATGAATTCAACCATGGCAAACCCACTTAATGATGACCTGGCTGTCTGGTATCTGCTTTAGGAGGTGAAGCAGTATGAGAACATTTACTGAAAGAGACGGCATTATCTACAACGTTTAAATCCAGGGATGTATATACTGCACTCACAATAGACCTATCATCTAAAGTCAAAGAATTATTTACAAAGCTGAAAAATGGGCGGTTTATATGCATAAGAACATGGATTAGCGTGTTACGAGACCATCAAATGTATAAAGCATATCATATGTCATTGCAATGAAAGCTTTAAAAAGTATAAATGGGACGCATAAAAAAAATGACAGACCTGTTGTCCTGTCGCTAGGATGCAGTTACGTCGACCGTCAAAATGTCGACACTGGAATATCAGTAGTTATGATGTCAACATTGCAGAATTTGCAGCAAGTTAAAATGTGAAATGCCAACATTCTGCAGAATGCCGACATTATGGTTAGGCTGCACCGGGAAGTTAAGGTTTGGCTGCGGGGAAGGGTTAGAGATAGGGGTTAGCGTATTCACTGCCGGACCTGCTGGGTCAGATGACAACACTGGAACCCTGTGTCACCTGCATTGCCGAACTTATGACCCACAGCTGCACCGACGGAGATAAACGGCTGTAAGTGATCGCCGCACCACAGAGACCCACTGTTTCATCAACATTCTGAGCATGTTCACATTTCATCAGTGTCGGCATGCTGAATGTCAGCGTCAACCTGCAAAAAAATTAGGATCATATCAACATGAGTGTTGCCAAAAATATACCGTGCCCGCTAACCATCGCTCTTGTGATTTACTCAAATGTTTTTTTTTTTAAAGTAGGAAATTGAGGTACATTATTACTGATCAATGGCAATGAAACATGCAATGCAGAGCATAGGCAGTAAAGCACTTAGAAAGAACCCTGAAGAAAGGTACTTAGAACCCTGAATAAAGGCACATAGGGTGTCATTCCGAGTTGTTCGCACGCTAGCAGTTTTTAGCAGCCGTGCAAACGCTATGCCGCCTCCCACTGGGAGTGTATTTTAGCTTAGCAGAAGTGCGAACGAAAGGATCGCAGAGCGGCTACAAAATAATGTTGTGCAGTTTCAGAGTAGCTTCCAACCTACTCAGCGCTTGTGATCACTTCAGACTATTCAGTTACTGTTTTGACGTCACGAACACGCCCTGCGTTCTCTCAGCCACGCCTGCGTTTTTCCTGACACGCCTGCGTTTTTTCGAACACTCCCTGAAAACGGTCAGTTGACACCCAGAAACGCCCTCTTCCTGTTAATCACTCTGCGGCTAGCAGTGCGACTGAAAAGCTTTGCTAGACCTTGTGTGAAATTACATCGTTCGTTGTAATAGTACGATGCGCGTGCGCATTGCGCCGCATACGCATGCGCAGAAGTGCCTTTTTTTGCCTGATCACTGACCAGCGAACAAAAGCAGCTAGCGATCAATTCGGAATGACCCCCATAGAACCCTGAAGAAAGGAGAAGTGATTAAACATGAGATTCCGTTTCTATGGAGAAGCTGTAAAATATGATGCATGGTTATATTATAGACAAAGTGATAAAGATCTGGTTTTACAGAGTCTATTGAGAGAGGAGCGAGCGTTATCGTACATCGGAGGCCAATGACAGTTATTATCAAATCAACATTGTATTGTTGGACTGAGGTATACGGTATGTCCTGGAAAAGTACATTGATAAAGAAGAAGAATAAAAAAGGATAAAATGGGATGTAAGTGGCAGAGAAATGGAAACAGATAAAGGAAGAGGTATTGATTTTCCAGTGATAAAGAGAAGATAATTGTTTTTTTATTTTCTTGCTGTTAGTGACCTCACCCATACTAGTGACTTACCATGCTCCCTATCTTGCATGTGCTAATTTTCTATTATTCACTATGGTTTAGTTATTGCCTTTTCACTTTCCCAAGCATGCTCTCAGTTATCACTCCCTCTAGCTAAGCTATTCTTATATTAGCGCCTACAACCATGTCTCTGACCTGTATTGCCTAATTCAGCTACTCTTATCCAGTTCCTCTAGTAGCATCTCCCTACTTAGCTCCGCCTTCCAGCTCCGTCTCTTCATTACTCCCTCTGCCAATCACTGGCTGGCCTATGCTGACTGCTGTTACTATCTCCAACCCTGGTTCTCTTTCTCACTCACTGGCCACAAGTATAGTTCCCAAGATCCAGGACCACCACATAACTTTATCTACTAAAGTTCCTTTTTCCACCAACAAAATGACACACTCACCACATACCTCCCGCACTTCCAATCTCTCCCCTTTTCCTGTGCTGTCTGTAATGCCAGATCTGTCTGCAACAAACTCATCTGCTTTCATCACCTATTCCTTACTTCCTCCTTCAGTTGTCTTGTCATTACTGATACTTGGCTTCATCCCTCTGACACTGCTTTCCCTGACGCTCTCCCCTACTGGGTCTCTCCTTTACCCATTCTCCTCAACCAGGTGCTCGACAGAGAGACCAAATAGGGCTCCAATAGTGCCCTTGTAGCAACATCAATGAATCTTCCCCGTTCTTCTCCTTTGGATTCATTAATATACATCTGTTCACTCCTCTCTACCAGCATTGATGTCATCTATCTCCTCCAGGCTGGTTTCTCAGTTCCTTGAGAACTCTGCTGTTTGGCTTTCTGACTTCCATCTACTGGCTGAATTCTTATTCTAGTTTGTTACAACACCTTCATTACTTATTCCTTAAGACCTCAAGCTCTCTCCTCTCTACATCATCTCCAGCTTCTTAGATTTTGCCTTCCCACTCTGACAACAACCTCATTTCCTGTTACCTTACCTCATCTCCTCCTCCCCCACTAGCATCCAAATCCAAACTTTGCTGCCTTACTTGAACTCTTCCTCTCTCCTGTTTCTACCCTGTCCTGCTCTAATGCTGATACAACGCAACACTCACTGTGGCCCTAGATGAGGCAGTTTCAGCCACTGCATATCATCTCTGATGATCCAAGTCCTGCCTTCTTGGCTGTTTCAACTCACTTCTCTGCCTACCTGACCACCATCCTCTCCCTCCTTCATGACTTTGCCACCTACTTCAAATGCAAAATCGACAACTAAGCATCAATAAATCTCTTCTCACTGAATCCATCACTTTCTCCTTCACTCACCTAATAGCCTTCAGATCTTCCTTTCCTGTTACTGAGGACAAGGTTCACACTCTTCTCTTCCCCCTTAACCTGTTCCCTCATTTACTCTTTCACACCCTCCCTCCTAAAGTTTGTCTGAAGGTCACCTCTTCAACCTGTCCCTCTCCAATGATACTTACTCTTTCACCTAGAAATATGCGCTCTCTTCTGTCCTCAAGAATCCGTCTCTTGAGCCAATCATTTTCTTGCACCCCTATTGTTCTCCTCCCATTTTCTTCCAAACTACAATTACTTTAGCCGCTTGTGTACTACCACCTGCCCCACTTTCTCTCTCTGCTCACTCATTGCAGTTGGGCTTCCAACATCAAGACTGCACTCACTTCAAACCAAAGCATCAACTAATGTCTAAGTCATAGGGTCACTTCTTAGTATTCATCATCCTTTAAATATTTATTTCAATACACTGGACCACTATCTTGTCTTCATCACCCTTCGCTCATTCGGCCTTTGCAGGACTTCTGTCCCTCTATCTGTTGGGCTTTCCCAAGGTTCTGTTTTTGTCTCCTTACTTTTCTCTATTTATACCTCTTTTCTCAGCAAACTAATAAGATCCTTTGACCTCCACTACCAGCTCTATACATATAAATGTAACCCTCCTCCCCTGACCTCACTCTTTTTTTAGAATTCAATTTGTTTTAATTAAACTAAAAAACAATAATACATAGATAAAACAGATTATCAATGTATTATTTTACAAAATATCAGACACATTTCAACAAATATGGAAATAAAGGCATGACACTCTTCCTCAACAATCAGAAGAATTTGTATTGTATGACTGTTATACGCACAGATACCCTTGTGCATTGAACTGAGAAACAAGGGAATCTAACAGGTAAGGTAAAAGGGTCAAGTCTCATCCAATATTAACTCTATTAAAGGATTTATTAGCATCTTTTATCCCATGTGTCCATCTGCCGCTTTGCTTTTTCCACCTGGATGCCCCAATGCTACCTAAAGCTCAACATGTTGAAAACAGAGGGGACGATTTATTAAAGTTTGGAGAGGTAAAGTGGAGAAAGATAAAGTACCAACCAATCAGCACCTAACTGCCATGTTACAGGCTGTGTTTAAAAAATGACAGGAGCTGATTGGTTGGTATTTTATCTCTCTTCAAGCTTTGATTAATCTCCTCCAGAGACCTACAAGTTTCCCTCTCTCTCTCTATCTCCACCCCTCTGCCTCCCTCTCTTCCTCCACCCACTCTCTCCCTCCCTCTCACCCTCTGTCTCCCCCCCCCCCCCATACACTATTGCACCCTCCCTCTCTTCCACCCTCTCTGTCTCTCTCACTCCTGTTGGGTTCCGGTATGAATGGTCGACCATGTTATGGTCGACAGTCATTAGGTCGACCACTATTGGTCGACATTGACATGGTCGACATGGACACATGGTCGACACATGAAAATGGTCGACACGTGAAAGGTCGACACATGAAAAGGTCGACATTAGTTTTTTAACTTTTTTTGGTGTCGTTTTTTGCGTAAAGTGACTGGGAACCCCAATTAGTGCACCGTGTCCCCTCGCATGGCTCGCTTCGCTCGCCATGCTTCGGGCATGGTGCCTTCGCTTCGCTCGGCACAGATTACCGTTCCAATCGTAGTCCACGTGGATCGTAAAGTATGGAAAAGTTCCCCAAAAGAAAAAAAAGTTAAAAAACTCATGTCAACCTTTTCATGTGTCGACCTTTCATGCGTCGACCATTTTCATGTGTCGACCATGTGTCCATGTCGACCATGTCAATGTCGACCAATAGTGGTCGACCTAATGACTGTCGACCATAACATGGTCGACCATGTGAACGGATACCCTCCTGTTGCTCCCCACCCATGCACTAGTCCTTGGTCTTGTCTTTTTTTTACTTCAAGAATTTTTATTGAGAAAAAATATACATTTTTATGGGGTACAGAAAAGAAAAGAGGGGATGAGTAGTACATCATACAACATGGTATATAGGTATACAATAAAACATAAATCAAACGGAGGGGTACGGGAGGGGGGGAGGGTAGGGAGCATCCAGTAAATCCAGAGTGGTTGTACTCTCACGGGCTAGAGAGGAATCAAGGTAACCTTCTCGAGAAATAGAGGGACAGAATACGCCCAACAGTTACAGATGTAATACTAGAGATCCTAAAGCGATAGTACGAGGAGGAAGAGAGAACCAATAGCGTTACAAAGGGAAACCTAGAATCCAACATAGTGAATAGAGGCTATTGAAGAGAAAGAAAAAGGAGGAAGGTATGTAGGAATGTGCAGAGGGCCCATCATCGATACACTTATAGGAGATAGTGTTGGCTGGAATAATTGGAGGAGGATCTCAGTAAGCTGGTAGAGCAACTCTTTACTCACTGTCCGGTTGTTCAATTGAACTAGTCTGAGGAGGGTCGCTTGGAGACCTTGGTCTTGTGTTTGCAGTCCCACCTCCTCCCCTACTCTATGTAATGTATTCTGGTCTACTGTTTTGTGTTTATGGTCACACAGTCCTACACCTCCTAGCTGGGTTTATTACATTTCCATAATTGTACATTTTGCCATCGTGCAAGTATATGCATCACTCACTACTTTCATTATCCAATTTACAATATTAAACCTCCATTTTGATGGTTTATCCACATTGTACTTTTTTGATTTGTATATCAGCTGTCAAAAAAAGTCAAACAAAATCAACCAAAATTTTAAACGGTAGGTTTCAAGGGGCGCCATATTGTAATTTGTCCTGGGCGCCATTAACCCTTGTTATGCCTCTGCTCCCTACACTGCCTCCCCATTTCCTCAAGAATTCAAAATGGAGATGGAAATTTATGGTGTCAAATACATCCCCATATGAAACTTCATCCATCCATCCACAATGTTTTCCTATTTCTGGATAGCAAACTGCCTACTTGTGTGTGGGAGTACAAACCTCATCTATTTCTGCTTTTTAATGTAAAAACATTTTTTTTTTGTATCATAAATATACATAACAAAGGACAATTGCGCCTATCTAACATTAGGTAGTTTTCTAACATATTCTTGAAGCATCTTTCTAGTGAAACCTCAGTTTTATCCTTATTTTTAAATTGTCATGTCTCCAATTAGTATAATACTTTGTGTTAATACTCTTAGCTCATTGTTTGGATCTAATTACTGTCAGAACAAAGAGAACGGAGAATTGAATTAGGATTGAAAAGAATGACATCATGGAAAACATCCTCTATCAGGATTCTAGGAACCATATAATATAATACATCAATTTAAAGCTCCTCGTGTTTACAAGGGATGATAGACAGTAGTTTAACAACAATTATACCTCTTTCACATGCTGCTTCGGCCGGGTAATTGTCGGGTTAACCCAGGCTGTGGCTTGGTGTGAAAGGGTCCCTGAAAAAAATCTAGCGACTTGGGTTGGACACCGGACAACCTGGGTTATGGAGCAGTGAGAATGGGTAACCGGGGTCATCTGACCCAGGTCCCGTGAATAACACTGTAAGGAGAGCCGGCTCTTTGGCGCTTGGAGATTATGTTATCTTCAATCGCCGGCATTAACCCGGGTCCAGCCTGCGGTGTGAATGGGTTTCAAGCTGCCGTGACACAACTTGAAACACGTGTTTAGTGATACGGGCTGGAACCAGGATTTCAGTGTGAAAGGGGTATTAGAGAGCTGTAACACTCAGTACCCCTTCTGTATCCCCACCAAGGGGTCTATTCATGAAGCAGTGAAAAGTGAGCAGAAGTGAGCCAGTGGAGAAGTTGCCCATGGCAACCAATCAGCTGCTCCATACAATTTTGTAGTATGCAAATTATAAATGTTAATTCAATGCTGATTGGTTGTGATGGGCCACTTCTCCACTGGCTCACTTCTCCACACTTTTCACTGCTTCATGAATAAACCCCCAAATGTGGGAGCAATGTGGGTCATAAGAAGCTATATAATCCAGATTTGTTTGATTACTGGAGACCACTATTTTCAGTTAGGTACTATGTAAACTTAACAGTTGTAAAACAATTTTGGATAATTCTGTTACCCTCTCTCTCCAGGTTTAACCATCACTAAGAAACACATTGAGTGAAGAAAAGCAAAGTGAAAGCCTCCTTGGGCTGACCATTGATGGTTAGCAACCATAGATGGCTTGTTACCGATGATTAATCGTTTCGCCATCGATGGCAGAGGTCTGATATTTCTCCATCATCAATGATGGAGATGTGTTGCTTAGCCCTGCCCCCTTTCCTGATTGGTCCACCACATACTTATGACCCACAGAAGGGATGCCTATCTGTCGTTTCCTGCTAATTCCATCAATGTAATGTACTGATAGCACCATTGGAGCACCATTGGAGTTCATCGATGGCTATCCCTGTAGGCCCCTTCTCAGTGCACAAGGGATGGTTGAACAGTAATTACTGTGTCCTACTCTAAATTTTGCTATGGGGCCTGGCACTTCCATGTTCCTCCCTTGTGTCTTGTTATTATTCACTATAAGCTAAGCCAGGGCTGCCATCAGAGGGATGCTGGGGGCACAGCTGTCCCAGGCCCAGCCTCTCTGACAGAGAGAGGAGGGCCCGGGATGCTCATGCAGCCACCTGCCCACCCGCCGCCGTCCCCGCTGTTCTGCCGCTGTCCTCCAGCAGCTCTGTATTGAAAACTTCACTCCCAAAATGGCCACCACCACAGAAGAGACAGTTATTCAAGATACTAGAGGAGCCCTCTAATATCTTGAATAACTGTCTCCTCTGTGGCGGCGGCCATTTTGGGAGGGACGTTTTCAATGCAGCTGCAGGAGGAGGGAGGAGAGCAGTAGAACAGCGGGGATGGAGGCGGGCAGGCATCAGCATAAGCATCCTGGGCCCTCCCGGCAGCGCACATGTATGTATGTATGCATGCATGCATGTGCATATAACCAACACACACACTCTCTCTCTCTGTAACTGGTGCTATTCTAAAGCTGACTCCTACACAGTGGAGGGGGGAGGGGGGCCTGCCTATTTTGTCAGTCCCAGGCCCCGCAATTTCTGATGGCAGCCCTGAGCTAAGGGGTGGTCTTCTGTTTGCCGGTGGTCGGGCTCCCGGCGCTCAGTATACCGGCGCCGGGAGCCCGACAGCCGGCATACCGACACTTATTTTCCCTCGTGGGGGTCCACGACCCCCATAGAGGGAGAATAAAATAGTGTGGCGCGCGTAGCGCGCCACCGTGCCCGTAGCGTGGCGAGCGCAGCGAGCCCGCAAGGGGCTCATTTGCGCTCGCCAAGCTGTCGGTAAGCCGGCGGTCGGGCTCCCGGCGCCGGGATGCTGGTCGCCGGGAGCCCGACCGCCGGCCAGCCGTAGTGAACCCGAGCTAAGCGGTCTGGAAATTACCATTAAGAGTTCCACAATGGAAGGCTATACTGCGAATCTGTATTTGGTGCCGCCCTGCACAGTTGATTTTATCATAGTAAATTCAGCTATTAACACTATAAATTCCAAATTGCTAATGATCTAACATGACCGGTGAGCCCTAGGTATTATTAGAAGAGTTATAAACCAGTGCTTTGAGATTCTAAAATTATATTTTAGACATCTTTGGTGATAGATCTCTTAAGTGTTTACTACTATGAAAACCAAACCAAGTATTTTTGGAACTAGCAGAAGCTGTTCCCGAAGCCTGAAACGTGTGAATCAGCTCCAGAGGGGGCAGCTTTAAAAAGAAATGTCAGTAAAAATTATACGTACCTATAAATATACTGAAGGTGTTTACAGCCGGACCGAAACTGTTTTCCTTCATTTGAAAGCAGGAAAAGAAAAGTGTCATTTCCTGACATAGGCTGCAAGTGTCCCCAATTTCTAAGGACAATTTCAGATTTATAGTTTTGTTCTGTAAATTTTCCACTGTTGCAATACTGACCCTCTGAAGAACCCAATACATCATGTGACGCCCTTCAGTGTCCCTGAAATTAATTTAAAACGTTTGCAAGAGCACAGTGATGTTTATCTGAGGAGTTGTCAATGCCCAGACATTGCTCTTTGGCAGGCAAAAAAGGGCATATAGCCTGATATTTTCACAACTATGGCCCTAAATCATCTGCAGTGCCCACTAATGATTCCAATCAATAGGATCATTATCAGGCGTGTTGGCAGTATTTGTCAAGAAGAATACCGCTATTGGCCTGTTTGATGCACAATACTGGGAACTGCGGGATCATGTAGAAGGGGGCCCAAGATGGCATCATTGCAGACCGCCCTATCCCACCCTTTTCACTAGGGAGTTATTGAGAAGCGGAAGAGTGACCTACATTGCCTGGGGACTCCCCAAAGTTGAGGAGCCCCCAAGATGTTCCGGGAGAGTGTGCACATGTCAAGTAGAGTCGTTTTAAGCATGGGATATTTTTTAGTAGTGAAACAACTGCAGAATTCCGTGGTACTCTCCGCCTCCTACATCCCCTCTCCAAGCAGCGTTCCAGCAGTCACACCAGCCACTGCCCCCGACCATATAGATCTCCTTGCCACACTTCTACCAGTCACACCAGTCACTGCCACTATAACTCTGAGCAGCCCATCCTCAGTCAAAGCTGACCTCTTCTCTTGGTTGCATTATAAATTTTGACCCCCATTTATCAAGCCTTGGAGAGTGATAAATAGCACGGTGATAAAGCGCCAACCAATCAGCTCCTAACTTTCAAGTCACAAGCTGTGTTTGAAAAACTGACAGTTAGGAGCTGATTGGTTGGTACTTTATCCCCGTGCTATTTATCACTCTCCAAGGCTTGATAAATCTGGGCCTTTGTCGGGAGTTTAGTCTACCCATCTGGGAGTCCGGGGTGTGGGGGATCCCAATATTTTGTGATACTCACAGATAATATGACAATGATCCCATTATCACCAGTGATAGCCCCACCACTGCTTACCATGATTTTGTAGGGAGAAG
Organism: Pseudophryne corroboree; assembly: GCF_028390025.1. NCBI lineage: Eukaryota > Metazoa > Chordata > Amphibia > Anura > Myobatrachidae > Pseudophryne > Pseudophryne corroboree. The sequence continues at coordinate 444,391,106 of NC_086452.1, forward strand.
CTTGAGATTAAACAAAGTTGATTCCTGTTCTGTTCATCAGGTGGAATTATTTGATGAAAAGCATCGGTAAAAATTATTTATGGACTATGAAATGATAACTCTATATTATCGCTCTGGGTAGCTTTTGTCGGGGCAGCCGAGTATTGTTTCGCTGCAACTGTGATCAAAATGTGTGCAATATTTTGATAAATAGGCCCTAAGGGGCCTATTGATGAAGCAGTGAAAAGAGTGGAGAAGTGAGCTTGTGGAGAAGTTGCCAATGGCAACCAATCAGCTGCTTTGTACAATTGTATAGTATGCAAATTATAAATGTTACTTCAATGCTGATTGGTTGCCATGGGCAACTTCTCCACTGGCTCACTTCTCCACAGTGGCACCACTGACCAGCTCACCTTCCTGCTCACTGGAGAGGAACCCAGCTGCCCCATGAGACACCTCCAGTCCTCTCCTACTGACGTCATTTACACTGTGGGCAGGCGACAGTCCCAGATATAGGAGTGCCCTGGTGCGCCATGGTGGCAAACAACTGATGGGCAGTAATTCTGTATTAGCATAGTCCTTGCACTGGGACCCCTTTACAATACAACAGCGTAATCCCAGCAAAGTCTATGTTATTTGTCTGTGATAGGCCTAGCACAACTTCCTGTTCTCTGTGATAAGCCCAGTAGTACCTCCATTACTGCAATCAATATGTCACAAATGTGCTCCTCATTCTCATGTTAGTTGCATCCCATGATTACTGCTTTGTCTGCTTGGTGAACACAGCTCAATATTCAATGAGGCCTATGAACAGTTTGGATCTCAGTGTGAACACTAAAATAATGTGGTGTGTGTGAGCCCCCCCCCCCCCCACCCTTCCCCATATACGTAGAAAAAAAATAACATTTGTGCATGCCCTGCAAAGGGGGCATGGCCTTGCTGTAATGGGCGTGGCTTTGATGCAATGGGTGTGGCCTTGCTTGCAGGAATAGGCTATTTTTCACTGATATATATATAGTGTTCCTTACTCCATTTTGTGCCCTACACAGTAATGCCCCTTGCACTATATTAAGCCACCACAGTAATGTCCCTGACACCATATTAAGCACCCACAGTTATGCCCCTGTCACCACAGTATGCCCCCACTATAATGTCCCTGACACCAAATTATGCCCCCACATGCCCATCACAATATTATGCCCCTGCTGTAATACAGATGCCACAGTACCTGCTCATTGTCAAGGGGCTCTGCTCGTTATCACTGCCGCCGGCCTCAGCAGTCCCGGTGGAGACAGCTGTTCGCACCTGCCTCCAATTCTAAATATTTAAAATGACCTTCCCAAAATGGCCGCAGCCATTTGGGAGGGACATTTTCAATAGTATTCCAGACGGAATACTGTAACATGCAGTTGCCATAGCTGCAGCGCTCCGTGCGATCGCACAGCTCGCCCGGCCCTAGAAACAGCACTTCCTATGAAGAATGTGACAACAGTACAAGCATTCAGAGTGAACCGCAGCAAGGCAATAGGACGCACTGAAATCATGGCATGTCTGGCTTTTAGGCTGAACACCTGGGTGTGTATTAAACACCCTCCCCCCTATCTGAAGCGCCATTAAGCAGAGTTGAGGTGAGGTGTGGTGCGTGCTCCGTACACTGCTTTATAAAAGCCTAAAATGCTGCCTTTTGTTGTATGATATCTCCTTGAATAATGTATTATGGTGATTACGTGCGACAGCAGCCGCGGTTTCCCTTTGACGTCCGGAGCGGTGAGGCAATTATGAAAGCGATATATTTATTTATCAAGGCCGGGGTGGCCAGGTGCTGATAATCCCTTACAATGAGATCTAACAAGCTATGTATAGCACTCATCCCCTTTGTGACCAGGTCCTGTAGGATATATCACACACACAAAGAGGAGAGGTCAGCACTTCCTATTGCTGCTGATTTATAATAATAGCGAGTAATCATTTTTACATAATGTAAGCGCTTTCTGAAGCAGCTGGTATTCGCTGAGGCTTACCGTACGTGTCACGTGACGTTCTGAGCCAGCACTACAGAATGAACTTTCATTACATAATATCTTACTGAATAATATGATTTGTTTTCAAACTTCATATACTCTTACCGTACTCGCCAGGATTTGCAGAGCCCCTCCGGGAGAGTCCTGGGTTAGCATCCTTGTCAGTGGTGCAATGTTCACCTTATCGGGGCCCCACCTTTGGTGTTCCAAGCAGTGATTTGTGGCAGTGGAATAGAGCCAGTATGAGGTAATTCAATGTGAATAGTTCATCTACCCTACGGAACGGCATGTTGGAGTGTGGGAAATCACCCCAAAATGTGTGACCCTCTTAGACATTCCGGGGTAGTTGGTAAGTATGGCTCATAAATACTTACCTTTCATACCTTGCATCCAGGAGGTAGAAGAAGAAGATGAGGGCAATACCCAGTTGGGAGGAGCAACGCATATGATGACACAATCTTCACATAAGGATATCCTTACAAAGAAATAAGGATCAAATAAGTTTTGAGATAAAAATATGGTAAAAAAAAAAAAAAACAGGGGGCAGACTAGATGGGCCAAGTGGTTCTTATCTGCCGTCAAATTCTATGTTTCGCAGCAGGTCCAGCTTACAGGTAAGTAAACCCACTTGCTGGGAAATTGTCATCTCCCTTTTTCTATAAATAATATATATATGTTTCTCTGATTTAGCACATTATTATTGGTCAATACAATCAGGAGTGGAACACTGCTTCGCCAAGACCCATCGAAAAAAATTGAGGGAGGGCCTCGTCATACTACTCCCAAGGCCTGTGTTCTACCCTTCTGGGGCCCTTTCAGGACATCCATCTGTCCATTTGGGTCATGGCTTCTTTCAAAGCTCAACCTTGAGACTGAACGTTGCAGCTCTTGGACTCAGTAATTCGTGACCCGCTAAAGTCCCCTTATAGGAACCATTGTAGTTTTTTTCTTTTATGTAAGAGAGGTTGTTGGGTTTTTGTTTTGCGTTTGTTTATTTAACGGAATATAGTAGAAAATCCGGAGATTTCATGTTCATTTCTCATAGATTGCTTCATATTCAGTTATCCTGATGGCAAAATCGAGCTGCGCAAGGTGTATGGAACTGGTGAGCTAAATAAATGTTTCTTAATTACTGTTTTTCAGCTTCTGGGCCATTCTAATGTGTTTGTGGAAAGGAAAATGAGCAGCCCTATAATCAGAGGCTGTTTTAGCCGCTGCCAGACCTCCAATTTTCATGGAACATATAAATGACAGGGGTAAGGATAAGATACCTGAATTGCAGTTAGTGAGTTTTCTTAAAATGCAACTCCAAGCCTCCAGGTAACTTCCACCATCGTCATTGTGGAGCCTTTCTGGGTATCTCACCATTTTAATTGCATGATTGCTCTCCAGATCACAATTACCATTATCATGCAAGCTCTGTTGGCGAGTTGCTGTGCTCTGCTACTACTGTCTTACCTCTATTTTTACGCAAAGAATGGTGAGAGCTTTAGCCATCACCCAGATGCGAACCATAGTGGAGGTAGGGGCATCTCATATAATGGTTCTGTATTACAGGTAAAGGATGCCATGCCCATTACAGCTAATGAGTGACATATACTGTATCTGTATGGTGTAGATACTTACTGGGCAAATGTCCTTAATTTGCAGTAGCTTGCATTGGCAGGACAAGTCATTCTGACACCCAACGTGGAATGTGGCCCTTCTATCCCCCCCATGCACTCAATGAGGGAGCTCCATTTACCATACAAATAGCTTATATTATACCTGACGGTGTCTCTGCATGCTAATCCTGCACGGCATTGGCAGACGCCGTCGAAAGATGTTAGTAAAGATTGGATATTTTCATAACTAAACAGAATATACGGGGCTGCTGGCATTAATAACACAAGAGTGCGTTGATCCAGGAAATCTGCCAGCTGCCAGTAATAAATCGTGGACGGAAGCACAACTGTACACCACCGCCACATACTGTAACTGACCGTAAGGATGACAGGTGCAATTTACTTAATGTCATTTTTTTAAATGTATCAATAAAAACATTTATCCTAGGGGCGCCGTGAAACAAATGCTAATACTCTAGGGCGCCGCGATTCAAGAAAGTTTGGGAAACACTGATATATCTACAGTATATTCAGCACTTTCACACTTCCTGCCACCATTCCCAGGAACCAACAATCCTCTAACCCAGAGGATCTTAAGCGCAGTCCTCAAGGTACCCCAGCGGTCCAGGTTTTAAGTTTATCCATGCTTGGCCACAGGTGACTTACTTAGCACCTCAGTCAATTTGATTTAATCATCTGTGCTGAGATATGGATATACCAGTAAAACCTGGACCGTTGGGGTGCCTTGAGGACCGCATTTGAGAACCTCTGCTCTAACCATTGTGTTCCTCCTGATCATCTAACACCAGCAGAGGTTACAGCAGCAGGGAGACTAGAAATGTGCGGCGGACACTTTTTGTGTTTTGGATCTGGATTCTTGCTCATTTTTTTGGATCTGGATTGTTTTTGCCAAAACCACCCTTTCAGGTTTTAGTTTTGGATCTGGATGATTTTTGAAAAAAACCTAAAAATAGGTAAAATCCACAGAATTTGGGGGTAATTTTGATCCTACGTTATTATTAACCTCAATAACCTTAATTTCCACTCATTTCCATCCTATTCTGAACACCTCACACCTCACAATATGGGGGGGGTCATTCCGACCCGTTCGCAGCAACGGTTCTTCACTGCGGTGCGAACAGGTCAGAAATGCGCATGCGTGGTAGACGCATTGCGCATGCGCGTTGTTGCCTGGTGATTACGCCGCCAGCGAGAAATGTGTTCGCAGCGGCGATCGTAAGAAGACGGACAGGCGGGAGTGGTTCCGGGGTGGATACTCGCCGTTTTCCAGGCGTGGTGAGTCCAACGCAGGTGTGTTGAGGCGTTTGGAGGGCGGATGTCTGACGTCAGGACCGGGACCTTCATCACTGGATCAGTCGCACTTGGTGAGTAACTGTAGCTCTGGTCTTGTTTTACTATGCTAAAATACACTCCCCAATAGGCGGTGTCAGGTTGATCGCACGAACAGCAAAAAGTTGCTACGTGCGATCAACTCGGAATGACCCCCATTGTTTTTAGGCCTAAAATTTGCACCGAGGTCGCTGTATGACTAAGCTAATCGACCCAAGTGTGCGTCACAAACACCTGGCCCATCTAGGAGTGGCACTGCAGTGGCAGACAGGATTGCAGATTTAAGAAATAGGCCCCAAACAGCACATGATGCAAAGAAGAAAAAGAGGTGCAATGAGAAAGCTGGATGACTAAGCTAAGCGACACAAGTGTGCGGCACAAACACCTGGCCCATCTAGGAGTGGCAGTGCAGTGGCAGACAGGATGGCAGATTTAAGAAATAGGCCCCAAACAGCACATGATGCAAAGAAGAAAAAGAGGTGCAATGAGGTAGCTGGATGACTAAGCTAAGCGACACAAGTGTGCGGCACAAACACCTGGCCCATCTAGGAATGGCACTGCTAGTCAGTTATCCGCTTTGCAACAGGATGACTACTCTCATATTTCATCTTCCTCGCAAAGGACTGTTGGACAGTCATTTGCTTAGTTGAAGTAGTATAAGTGGTCTTCCAACTTCCCCTCTGGGATGACGATTGACTCCCAGCAGCAACAACAGCAGCTGCAGCAGCAGCAGTAGGAGGAAGTGGTTCTTGATCTTTCCCTATTTTATCCTCCAAATTTTTGTTCTCCATTATTTTTCTGGAGTTATATAACAAAATGCAGCACAGGAGAGCGTACCTCTACATCACACAGGGCAAACCCTGTAAAAAGTATTTGGATTAAATATTAATAACCCCTTTATTTGGAGTAAGTAATGTACAGTACAGGACAGCACCACTGAACTTATATGGCAGCACCACTGGACTGGACTTATACGGCAGTACCACTGGACTTATATGGCAGTACCACTGGACTGGACTTATATGGCAGTACCACTGGACATATATGGCAGTATCATTGGACTTATACTGCAGTATCATTTACATAGTTACATAGTTACATAGTCAGTGAGGTTGAAAAGCGGTAAAATGCCCATCGGGTCCAACCTGTATTCTGTGTTAATCTGTTCATATTATAATGTGCCTGCTGAAGTAATGGTTTAGTACCAATTGACAGCTATAATTCTTACCACTCCCAGGTAATTTAATGTCAATATATTAAATGCTCTAGCCCTGGATACATTTTTCAGTTAGGAATTTGTCCAATCCGCTTTTAAATACATTTACAGAGTCTGCCATTATTACCTTCTCCAGCAGGGAGTTCCAAATCTTTATTGCCCTTACCGTGAAGAATCCTTTCCTATGTTGTGTACGGAATTTTCTCTCCTCTAGCCCAAGGGAGTGCCCACACGTCCTATACAGAGTTCTTTTAATAAACAAATCCACTGCTAGCTCCTTGTAATGACCCTTTACATATTTGAAGATATTAATAATGTCTCCTCTTAGACGCCTCTTTTCTAGTGTATACATATTTAACCTAGCAAGCCTTTCCTCGTACTCCAGAGACTGTAACACTTTAATCAGTTTAGTAGCTCTTCTTTGAACTCTTTCTAGTTCCCTGATATCTTTTTTATAATACGGTGCCCAAAACTGAACACAATATTCCAGGTGCAGATGTACCAACGATTTGTACAGTGGCAGGATTACATCCTCGCATACCCTCCAACACTTTACACATAAAAATTGGCACACATTTTAAAAGGGGGCGTGCCCACTGGTAAAGGGGGTGTGGCTATGCCACTTTTCCTATACTTTCAATGGAAATTTGGAGAGCCAAAAATCGGTACAGACCATAAACAAAAAGGTACTGTACCTGCCAAAAAGGTACAGTTGGAGGGTATGTTCTCGTCCCTTGTATCAATGCCCCGTTTAATGCACGCAAGCACTTTACTTGCCTTATTTGCTGCACTTTGACATTGTGTACTGTTAGTAAGCCTATTATCTATGAGCACCCCCAAATCTTTTTCCACCATAGTTACCCCTATATTTTCCCCATTTAGAGTGTAGGATGCATGTGTGTTTTTTTATCCCAAAATGCATCACTTTGCATTTTTCTATATTAAACCTCATTCTCCATTTAGATGCCCAGGTTTGAAGTTTAAATAAGTAATTCTGTAGAGACTCCACATCGCTTTCTGAATTAATTACCTTACACAGTTTAGTGTCATCTGCAAAGATTGACACTGTGCTTTCCAGGCCTATTCCTAGATCATTGATAAATATAGTGAACAGCAGTGGGCCAAGAACGGACCCTTGTGGTATTCCGCTGACTACTTGTGCCCAGCTGGAGAACATCACATTGACCACTACTCGTTGTACTCTGTTTTCCAGCCAATTACTTATCCATCTACAAATAGTATATCCTATGCCAAGTTCCCTTAATTTGTTGATCAGTCTCCTATGAGGCACTGTATCGAAGGCTTTTGCAAAATCTAAATACACCACGTCCACTGCTTTTCCATGGTCAAGATTCTTGCTCACTTCCTCGTTGAAGCTAATTAAGTTGGTTTGGCATGATCTGTCCCTTAGAAACCCATGCTGACTTTTGCTAATAAACTTAGTAGCCTGTAGGTGATCCCCTTCCAATGTTTTACCCACTCCAGAGGTTAAACTAACTGGTCTATAATTTCCAGGATTATTTTTATTTCCCTTTTTAAATAAAGGCACTGCCTCAGCTAGCTTTTGCTAGCTGTAACCTAAGATGTAACCTAAGCTCCCTAATAACCCTTGGATGAAAACCGTCCGGGCCTGGTGATTTATTAATCTTCACGTTACTTCACGTTCTTCACAGGTAAAAACACCATCCTCGTGCTTGTATATCTGAGTCTCTCATCGCTCTCTGGCTACACTTTTCACACCCCAAGAAAGTTTGTCTGCAAATGTCTGTGATCCTTCTTCAATGCAAAATCCCCTCTGTTAATTAGCTGAACTTTTGATTGCACACCTACCCCTTTGCCAGCTTATATAGTTGTAGCATTTAAGAGCAATATTATCAAGGCCTGCAGTCAACACTTGGCCTGCTTGCATTTGTGAAGAACGCATTTGTTAAGGATGTATTTTAAGGATGAAGTTAGAACCGGAGTTTGAACTGGGTTTGGACTACGCTAAAATCTCTAATTAAACTACTTCCCCAAACACTGCAACTCAGGACCATTATGTGGCCTCTCCTCACCTCTGCCATGAGAACACCAGGACCAATGCCTACTACTCCTCTGTCCAAGAACATCATGACTGCCCCCGGGACTACCCCTCAAGCTGAACAGGGAACTGAGGGATGTGCGCATCAGGACCAGACTTTGCTGGGTCAGTTCCCCTGGACATTACTGTGCTCCCCACACTCTCACACCCACCCACACTGCTCTCATGAGACCAGGACATTTATAATTTTCACAAAATAATGTTAGTACAGTTTTCCTTCAAATGTGTTTTTCTCTTCTCTTTCTTCTTACACGGTACTTCCACCCCACTGTGTGCTATTCCTGTAATGTTTACCTCCATTGGTTGCACACCCTGTCAGCAGTAACCTACGCAGTGTGCCTCACATGGCTGCCTCGGATGGTTCCCCTGTGGGCGGGGTGTGCTTCATTTGGATCTTTCCATGCAGGGTATAATACACTCCTACACACGTGTCAGTTTTCCCATACATGCATTTGACCCTTGTATGGCTCATCTTCCACTGTGTAACCTTCGTAGTGCGCCCAACATGGCTGCCTTATCTGGTGCGCTTGTGGATGGGATGAAAAATACATGGACCTGATGGTTTCGTTGGAACCCTACTCTGAACTTAAGGACTCTGCAATCTTCCCATTTTGTGTTCTCTTCTAGGGGTAGACTATTCCATCTGGGTAATCCTACACAGTGCGCCTAAGATGGCTGCCACACCTGGTACCTTGTGAGGGTGGAATACACAACCCCTGGAGGTTATTACCCAAAATGCCTACACCAATCATGCATTATTCTTTCTGTGTGCTGTGTTTCTTATTAATTTTTTATTTGTGTGGTTTATCTTTTGATGTAATACTTAAATCTTCTGTATTATGTGCATTGTTTGAGTTCTAGTTGGCGCCGTGGAGGGCTGCCTCGGTGCTGCTCTGCCAAGGAGCCTTCAGTTTTAGTCTTACATGTATAATATGTCTAATATGTTGAGTCTATCGTACAGTTGCAATGTGCAGTATGGACTCATACGTGTAATGTTTGTAATGTATGCTATGTTTTTCCCCCTTCTTATGCTATGTATTCCCCCTTCATGTTGCTGCTTGGCGATGCATTGTACCACAAAGAATTCCTAGTGTACGTGAGTACACCTGGCCAATAAAGCTGATTCTGATTCTAATTAGTCTCTCCAGGACTAGTTCCTCACTTAAACAAGCATCAAGCCAAGAGTCACTACCTTTACTGTCATTATGCAATAATGTCACTGGCTCATCCTCCCTGGTGAAAACTAAGGGAATTGTTCAATATTTCCGCATTTAGTTTGTCATCATTTATCAAAGCTCCCAATTCATCTTTTAATTAGAGATGAGCGGATTCGGTTTTACTCGGATTTACTCGGTTCTCAAAACGGCTTCTTATTGGCAGTGGCACACGGATGTCACGTGTTTTGGATAGCCAATCAGATGCCGTTTTGAGAACCGAGTAAATCCGAGTAAAACCGAATCCGCTCATCTCTACTTTTAATGGGCCTACATTCTCCTTCTTTAATCTTTTACTGTTTATATATTTATAAAACTTTTTAGGATTGGTTTTACTCTCTATGTGATGTTAGTGTTTTAGAATGCTTAATATTTGTAGACACTCCCTTACTAATATGTGTAAGCCTGAATCTTCAGTGATGGTCCCTAGGACCAGGGGGATGCTGGGAAGTGGGTGGTCCAGTGTGCAGTGTGTCTGGAGTTGGTGATGGAATAAAACAGCACAGCAGTGAACTCACTACACTCGCTACACTCTCCAATGTCGGAGTGAAAATGGCGGTGACTTATATGGAATCCAAAACCCGCGAGAATCCGACAGCGGGATAATGACGTTTTTGCCTCGTTCTGGTTTCCGAGTCTGGCGCGAAGTCCCGAGCCGGACTCGGATCTGGGCTTGGGATGTGAAGTTCAGGGGGGTTTGGTTCTCAGAGAACTGAACCTGCTCATCTCAAAGGGAGACCCAATGACCAGCAGCCTTCCGGGAGCATTGATCACCAATCCCTGGGTAGGTGAGTATGATCAGTGGTGGGGGATGCGGCGTGGGGGGGCGAAGTCATGATGGGGTGTTGACAGCAGCATATATTTGGGGTGTTTTTTATTACAAATACCCCGATTTGCTGTGGAGTGGTATTGCAGGGACAAAGCTTTCTCGCAAGTTGTGTCCTTGCATGTGATAATTGACACATCCATGCAATCTAATCAATTATCGCTCTTTCCCAGTCATTTTTGCAAAATGTATCCCAAACGCTACAACGGCTAATGCCAGCTTCTGATGGCGTTAGCAGCTTGGGGCGATCTATGGAAAACTTTCCTTTCCAGAGCTTAATAAATCTTAAAGTTTCTATGGGGGCTGCTGTCGGAAACGGAGGGAACGTGGCAGAAATGAAGACATCTACTGCAGTTGCCTCCATGGGGCTTTCGGCAGACACTTAATATTTGTGAGACTCCACACCCCTCCCCACATGGTCATTTTCATAGCAATACTCACAGCAAAAAAAATCCTACAACTAAAGTGAAATGTTGGGGGGGAGGGAATGCATAACGCCCCAAAATACGTTTGGGTCAGGTTGTTGCTTAACCCTACCATAATAAACCAATGTCAAAGGCAAATCTGTCATTGCAATCCAGTCCTCACTTACCAGCGGTGCCTTAGCAGAAAGGCAATTACTGGCTCCGTGTTCGTGTGTAAATTATATACAGGTCATGGTGTTTCTTGACTGATAAAATAAGAATTTACTCACCGGTAATTCTATTTCTCGTAGTCCGTAGTGGATGCTGGGAACTCCGTAAGGACCATGGGGAATAGCAACTCCGCAGGAGACTGGGCACAACTAAGAAAGATTTAGGACTACCTGGTGTGCACTGGCTCCTCCCTCTATGCCCCTCCTCCAGACCTCAGTTAGGATACTGTGCCCGGAAGAGCTGACACAATAAGGAAAGGATTTTGGAATCCCGGGTAAGACTCATACCAGCCACACCAATCACACCGTATAACTCGTGATACTATACCCAGTTAACAGTATGAAAAATAACTGAGCCTCTCAACAGATGGCTCTAAACAATAACCCTTTAGTTAGGCAATAACTATATACAAGTATTGCAGACAATCCGCACTTGGGATGGGCGCCCAGCATCCACTACGGACTACGAGAAATAAATTACCGGTGAATAAATTCTTATTTTCTCTGACGTCCTAGTGGATGCTGGGAACTCCGTAAGGACCATGGGGATTATACCAAAGCTCCCAAACGGGCGGGAGAGTGCGGATGACTCTGCAGCACCGAATGAGCAAAAGCAAGGTCCTCCTCAGCCAGGGTATCAAACTTGTAGAACTTAGCAAACGTGTTTGAACCCGACCAAGTAGCAGCTCGGCAAAGTTGTAAAGCCGAGACCCCTCGGGCAGCCGCCCAAGAAGAGCCCACTTTCCTCGTGGAATGGGCTTTTACAGATTTAGGATGCGGCAGTCCAGCCGCAGAATGTGCAAGTTGAATCGTACTACAGATCCAGCGAGCAATAGACTGCTTTGAAGCAGGAGCACCCAGCTTGTTGGGCGCATACAGGATAAATAGCGAGTCAGTTTTCCTGACTCCAGCTGTCCTGGAAACATAGATTTTCAGGGCCCTGACTACGTCCAGCAACTTGGAATTCTCCAAGTCCTTAGTAGCCGCAGGCACCACAATAGGTTGGGTCAAATGAAAAGCAGATATCACCTTAGGAAGAAATTGGGGACGAGTCCTCAATTCTGCCCTATCCATATGGAAAATCAGATAAGGGCTTTTACATGACAAAGCCGCCAATTCTGACACACGCCTGGCCGAAGCCAAGGCCAACAACATGACCACTTTCCACGTGAGATATTTTAGTTCCACGGTTTTAAGTGGCTCAAACCAATGTGACTTAAGGAAATCCAACACCACGTTGAGATCCCAAGGTGCCACTGGAGGCACAAAAGGGGGCTGAATATGCAGCACTCCTTTAACAAACGTCTGAACTTCAGGCAGTGAAGCCAGTTCTTTTTGGAAGAAAATCGACAGAGACGAAATCTGGACCTTAATGGAACCTAATTTGAGGCCCATAGTCACCCCTGACTGTAGGAAGTGCAGAAATCGACCCAGCTGAAATTCCTCCGTTGGGGCCCTTCTGGCCTCACACCACGCAACATATTTTCACCATATGCGGTGATAATGGTTTGCGGTCACCTCCTTCCTAGCTTTAATCAGCGTAGGAATGACTTCCTCCGGAATGCCCTTTTCCTTCAGGATCCGGCGTTCAACCGCCATGCCGTCAAACGCAGTTGCGGTAAGTCTTGAAACAGACAGGGTCCCTGCTGCAGCAGGTCCTGTCTGAGCGGCAGAGGCCATGGGTCCTCTGAGATCATTTCTTGAAGTTCTGGGTACCAAGCTCTTCTTGGCCAATCCGGAACCACAAGTATAGTTCTTACTCCTCTCCTTCTTATTATTCTCAGTACCTTGGGTATGAGAGGCAGAGGAGGGAACACATAAACCGACTGGTACACCCACGGTGTCACTAGAGCGTCCACAGCTATCGCCTGAGGGTCCCTTGACCTGGCGCAATATCTTTTTAGCTTTTTGTTGAGGCGGGACGCCATCATGTCCACCTGAGGCCTTTCCCAACGGTGTACAATCATTTGGAAGACTTCTGGATGAAGTCCCCACTCTCCCGGGTGGAGGTCGTGCCTGCTGAGGAAGTCTGCTTCCCAGTTGTCCACTCCCGGAATGAACACTGCTGACAGTGCTAACACATGATTTTCCGCCCATCGGAGAATCCTTGTGGCTTCTGCCATCGCCATCCTGCTTCTTGTGCCGCCCTGACGGTTTACATGGGCGACCGCCGTGATGTTGTCTGACTGGATCAGCACCGGCTGGTGTTGAAGCAGGGGTCTTGCCTGACTTAGGGCATTGTAAATGGCCCTTAGTTCCAGAATATTTATGTGTAGGGAAGTCTCCTGACTTGTCCATAGTCCTTGGAAGTTTCTTCCCTGTGTGACTGCCCCCCAACCTCGAAGGCTGGCATCCGTGGTCACCAGGATCCAGTCCTGTATGCCGAATCTGTGGCCCTCTAGAAGATGAGCACTCTGCAGCCACCACAGTAGCGACACCCTGGCCCTTGGAGACAGGGTTATCAGCCGATGCATCTGAAGATGCGACCCGGACCACTTGTCCAACAGATCCCACTGAAAGATCCTTGCATGGAACCTTCCGAATGGAATTGCTTCGTAAGAAGCCACCATCTTTCCCAGGACTCGCGTGCAGTGGTGCACCGACACCTGTTTTGGTTTTAGGAGGTCCTTGGCCTTCTCCTCCGGGAGAAACACTTTTTTCTGTTCTGTGTCCAGAACCATCCCCAGGAACAGTAGACGCGTTGTAGGGACGAGCTGCGACTTTGGAATATTCAGGATCCAGCCGTGCTGTTGTAGCACTTCCCGAGCTAGTGCTACTCCGATCAACAACTGTTCCCTGGACCTCGCCTTTATAAGGAGATCGTCCAAGTACGGGATAATTAAAACTCTCTTTTTCCGAAGGAGTATCATAATTTCGGCCATTACCTTGGTAAATACCCTCGGTGCCGTGGACAAACCAAACGGCAACGTCTGGAATTGGTAATGACAGTCCTGTACCACAAATCTGAGGTACTCCTGGTGAGGAGGGTAAATGGGGACATGCAGGTAAGCATCCTTGATGTCCAGTGACACCATGTAATCCCCCTCGTCCAGGCTTGCAATCACCGCTCTGAGCGATTCCATCTTGAACTTGAACCTTCTTATATAAGTGTTCAAAGATTTTAAATTTAAAATGGGTCTCACCGAACCGTCCGGTTTCGGTACCACAAACATTGTGGAATAGTAACCCCGTCCTTGTTGAAGGAGGGGTACCTTGATTATCACCTGCTGAGAATACAGCTTGTGAATCGCCTCCAGCACTGCCTCCCTGTCCGGGGGAGCTGTCGGCAAGGCAGATTTGAGGAAACGGCGAGGGGGAGACGTCTTGAATTCCAGCTTGTACCCCTGAGATACTACCTGTAGAATCCAGGGATCCACCCGTGAACGAGCCCACTGGTTGCTGAAGTTCTTGAGACGGGCCCCCACCGTACCTGGCTCCGCCTGTGGAGCCCCAGCGTCATGCGGTGGACTTAGAGGAAGCGGGGGAGGACTTTTGTTCCTGGGAACTGGCTGTATGTTGTAGCTTTTTCCCTCTACCTCTGCCTCTGGGCAGAAAGGACGCGCCTCTAACCCGCTTGCCTTTCTGGGGCCGAAAGGACTGTACCTGATAATACGGTGCTTTCTTTGGCTGTGAGGGAACATGGGGTAAAAATGCTGACTTCCCAGCTGTTGCTGTGGAAACGAGGTCCGAGAGACCATCCCCAAACAACTCCTCACCCTTGTAAGGCAAAACTTCCATGTGCCTTTTAGAATCTGCATCTGCTGTCCATTGCCGAGTCCACAATCCTCTCCTGGCAGAAATGGACATTGCGTTTATTTTAGATGCCAGCCGGCAAATATCCCTCTGTGCATCTCTCATGTATAAGACAGCGTCTTTAATATGCTCTACGGTTAGCAATATAGTGTCCCTGTCTAGGGTATCAATGTTTTCCGACAGGGAATCTGACCACGCAGCTGCAGCACTGCACATCCATGCTGAAGCAATAGCCGGTCTCAGTATAATTTCTGAGTGTGTAATGTATATACAGACTTCAGGATAGCCTCCTGCTTCCTATCAGCAGGTTCCTTTAGGGCGGCCGTGTCCGGAGACGGTAGTGCCACCTTCTTTGACAGGCGTGTGAGCGCTTTATCCACCCTAGGGGATGTCTCCCAACGTGACCTATCCTCTGGCGGGAAAGGGTACGCCATTAGTAACTTTTTAGAAATTACCAGTTTCTTATCGGGGGAAGCCCACGCTTCTTCACATACTTCATTTAATTCATCAGAAGGGGGAAAAACCACTGGTAGTTTTTTCTCCCCAAACATAATACCCTTTTTTGTGGTACCTGGGGTAATATCAGAAATGTGCAACACATTTTTCATTGCCATAATCATGTAACGGGTGGCTCTATTGGAATGTACACTAGTCTCATCATCGTCGACACTGGAGTCAGTATCCGTGTCGACATCTGTGTCTGCCATCTGAGGTAGCGGGTGTTTTAGAGCCCCTGATGGCTGGGCAGGCACGAGCTGAGAAGCCGGCTGTCCCACATCTGCTATGTCGTCAAACCTTTTATGTAAGGAGTTGACACTGTCACGTAATTCTTTCCACATGTCCATCCATTCCGGTGTCGACCCCGCAGGGGTTGACATCACATTTATCGGCCCCTGCTCCGCCTCCACATAAGCCTCCTCATCAAACATGTCGACACAGCCGTACCGACACACCGCACACACACAGGGAATGCTCTGACTGAGGACAGGACCCCACAAAGTCCTTTGGGGAGACAGAGAGAGAGTATGCCAGCACACACCAGAGCGCTATATAATGCAGGGATTCACACTACACACAGTGATTTTTCCCCTATAGCTGCTAATATTACACAGATTGCGCCTAAATTTAGTGCCCCCCCTCTCTTTTTTACCCTATGGAGTCTGGAAACTGCAGGGTAGAGCCTGGGGAGCTTCCTTCCAGCGGAGCTGTGAGGGAAAATGGCGCCAGTGTGCTGAGGGAGATAGCTCCGCCCCTTTTTCGGCGGACTTCTCCCGCTTTTTTATGGAAGTTATGGCAGGGGATTTTACCCATATATAGTCTGAATGACTATATTATGTGGTAATTTGCCAAGTAAGGTACTCTTATTGCAGCCCAGGGCGCCCCCCCCCCCCCCCCCCCCAGCGCCCTGCACCCATCAGTGACCGGAGTGTGTAGTGTGCATGGGGAGCAATGGCGCACAGCTGCAGTGCTGTACGCTACCTTAATGAAGACCGAAGTCTTCTGCCGCCGATTTCCAGGAACGTCTTCTTGCTTCTGGCTCTGCAAGGGAAACGGCGGCGCGGCTCCGGGACCGGACGACCGAGGCTGGGCCTGTGTTCGATCCCTCTGGAGCTAATGGTGTCCAGTAGCCTAGAAGCCCAAGCTAGCTGCAAGCAGGTAGGTTCGCTTCTCTCCCCTCGGTCCCTCGTAGCAGTGAGTCTGTTGCCAGCAGATCTCACTGAAAATAAAAAACCTAATTTATACTTTCTTTTCTAGAAGCTCAGGAGAGCCCCTAGTGTGCATCCAGCTCGGCCGGGCACAAAATTCTAACTGAGGTCTGGAGGAGGGGCATAGAGGGAGGAGCCAGTGCACACCAGGTAGTCCTAAATCTTTCTTAGTTGTGCCCAGTCTCCTGCGGAGCCGCTATTCCCCATGGTCCTTACGGAGCTCCCAGCATCCACTAGGACGTCAGAGAAATAATTTTCACAATTAACTGCTAAAAAACATTTCCAAGCACATCTTTTCCTAGAAGGAAGTGACCTTGTACAGTATACTCCAGATAACGAAAAATCCTTTTATTAGGATGCTGTCAGCATGTGGATGGTCTCAATGTCAACATATGTTTATATAGCTAGGCTTACCACACCTAATCAGCTGCCCTTTACACCAGGACACACATGGATTATACAGGTTCTCTAGTTGATTAAAACTAGGTGAAATGCAGTCAGCCACAGAACCTGTGTAATTCATGAATGTCCCAGTCTAAAGCATACCTCCCAACTGTCCCGATTTTCGCAGGACAGTCCCATTTTTGGGGGACTGTCCCGCTGTCCCACCCGTGGGCCACAGTGTCCCGCTGTGGGGGAAGGGGGGGGTCAGTTGGGACAGAGCCGGCCCTAACCAGCGTGATGCCCTAGGCAAGATTTTGGCTGGTGCCCAATAGCACCAGCGCTAGTTCCGCCTCTGACCCTGCACCCCTTTCTCAGCACCATCACCCCTCCCCCATAGCAGTACTCATTGTGGTGCTCCTACTCCCTATATTTTATATAGGAACAGTGTGCACATTCGGTACACAGCCCAAAAATGTGTGTGTTTTTGCTGGCCAGGGGCATGGCAATACAATAGTATCCACAATTCAAATTATGCCACACAGTACTGCAACTATATTCACAATTTATCATGTGATAGACTGATAGTGTCCCTAATTCACATTACATCACACAGTAGTACCACTTTACCTTATATACAGTACGTTACTCCTCACAGTAGTGCCCCTTATTCACATAACATCACACTAAATTGCTCCTTATTCACATTACACCACACCATGGGGGTCATTCCGAGTTGATCGCTCGCTAGCAGTTTTTAGCAGCCATGCAAACGCTATGTCGCCGCTCACTGGGAGTGTATTTTAGCTTAGCAGAAGTGCGAACGCATGTGCAGCCAAGCTCTCCAAAACAGTTTGTGCAGTTTCAGAGTAGCTCTGAACCTACTCAGCGCTTGCGATCACTTCGGCCTATTCGTGTCTGGATTTGACGTCATGCAAACACCCAGCAACCGCCCAGCCACGCCTGCGTTTTTTCAGACATGCCTGCGTTTCTGCAAACACTCCCTGAAAACGGTCAGTTGACACCCAGTAACGCCCCTTCCTGTCTATCTTTTTGCGGCCGTCAGTGGGAAGGAAAACGTCGCTAGAACCTGAGCACAACCACAACGGGCTTTGTACCCATACGACGCGTGTGCGCATTGCAGCCCATACGCATGCGCATAAATGCAGTTTTTTCACCTGATCGCTGCGCTGCAAAAATCGGCAGCGAGCGATCTACTCGGAGTGAGCCCCTATATTGCCCTTTATTCACATTAGACCACACAGTATTGCCCTTTCTATATGGTACACCACACAGTAGAGCACCTTATACACATAATGAAACACAGGTGTAATGCATTTATACACATAACACCAAACAGTAATGCCCCTTACACATATGACACACATTATTAATGTCCTTATAAACATAATGCACCTTACACATAATGCCAACCTTTATTAATGCTCTTATACACATAATGTCCCTTACACATATGCCGCAAATGATTAATGACCTCAGACACATGACGACACACATAAGGGGAGATTCAAATGTTTGAAAAGTCAGCTGGGAGTCTGTTTTTCCCTATCTAATAGACAGACACCCACCCAACTTTTCAAACATTTAAATTCCACCTATAATGTCCCTTACACATATGCCACAAATTATTAATGACCTTATACACATAATGTCCATTACACATATACCACACATATTAGTGCCCTTATACACATAATGACACACATAGTGCCCCTTACACATTTGCCACACATTATTAATGCATTTATATACATGACACGCATAATAAACCTTACACATATGCTGAACACTATTGCACAACCAACACGCTCACACACACGCGCACACACACACAGCACTCACATGGCCGATAACACTGTGATCTCTGCCTATGCTTGGATACAGATGTGTCCTCATACATCTTGACTCAATACACCATGCAGCAGGAAATGCTTGGTGTGAATCAGCGGGCAGCTCTGCTAATGTCGGGTGCCTATTTTTGATGAAAATGCATCTTATTTGCATTACTATGTGACTAAGAGAACAAGCAGCTTCTGCTGATTAAAATGATATGTGGCATGCCTATATACTGTGTGTGACTGTGCCTGTATCTGCATACATAATATAGGCATGCCGCATATCATTTTAATCAGCAGAAGCTGACTGTGCCCCTAGGCATACAAAATGCCCTAGGCAATTGCCTAGTTTGCCTATGCCTATGGCCGACTCTGAGTTGGGAGGCTCCTGCACTCGCTGCTCTGCTAAGTCTATTCAGTGGAGACAGGAGGAGAGGGGGCATGCCAGCAGCTCACAAACCCCTCAGTGACGAAAACGAGGCATGGCTCGCGATTTCGGGGCCTCCACAAAGCCGTGCCCCTTTCATAGAATACGCCCCGTTTTCAGGAGCGAACGCGGCTTCGCCGTGCGTGTGTCCCTCTTTGACAAACAAGAAAGTTGGGAGGTATGTTAAAAGGATAGTATGGTAGGCTTATATATAGCGCACACATACGCTGCGGCACTTTACAGAGCATATTTGACCTTTCACATCAATCCCTGCCAGGGGCGTGTCTAAAGAGGAGGAGTCCTGTGCTCAGGCTCCTTTCTGGCTGGCAACAGTGTAGAGCTCTGGGCACTAGGGTCCCGCTGTCCTAGAGCCTAGAGCGCATGAGCAGATCTCCAGGAAAATGGCGTGGTGGCCATTTTCCCAGTGACTTTCCTATTGTGCATGCGTGAAACATCTGGAAAATGGCGTCGCAACATTTTCCCAGTGATTCCTGCAGCGGTGCTGCCGTGCCGCGGGACTCCAGAAGGTGAGTATTAGAATGAATTGGTGTTGCATGTGCAGCGTGGGCCCCCACGGCCCCCTGGACTCTGGTGGCCCGTGTGTCCCAGTGGAGCTTACAATCTGTATTTCCTACCATATGCACACACATAAGTACCTTGTCAAGAGTCTAATGACCGTCAAAACATACCGACCCCAAAATATATCATAGCAAACCATTTTTTAAGTTGCTACCTTTATCCAGGGATGGACTGGGTCTGCAATTAGGCCCTCACAACCCTCTGTGCACACGTAAAAAAAGGGGCGTGACCATGCCTCATGGGGCGTGTTCTGAGTCATGGGAATGGTCTTGCCAGCTGAGCAGAGTGCCGGGCTGGTTGTGTCTATGTTACCTTCTTGCTCAGGACCTGGAAGTGACAAAACGAGAGGGCAGGAGAGCACTTCCACCCTTACAGCACCTACATGTTTTCTTCGTTCTCCATTTGTTTGGGGGGGGGGGGATTCTATGCAGCATTGGACCCTCGCTTCGCTCGCCACGCTTAGGGCATGGTGTCTCGCTCCGCTCCGCTTCTCTCGCCACACTTTACTATTCCAAAAAGATTGTGACATGGACCCAGGGGGTTATGAGAAAGGTCCTCTCCACGAAGGTAAACTAGACGCTACCGTGCCGGGCTGTTCGGCAAGGCTTTCAGGCTGGACTGTCCCATCAGGACGGATCCCGAATTCTCGTTGTTTTCCAAAGAGTACAGCAGATAATAACTTTATTCTAGCCTAGAGGCTTAATTATACAGTAAGGAACCCTGCTGTACAGCTGGAGAGAGCCTGCTCAGTCTACACGTGCTGACACTGCTCTTAATTGGTTAGGAGATAGCTGCAGGTGCGTGCAATCAATCAGGTTCTGTGAAACATTAAGGAAAATACAATAGGAGGTAATCAGCTGCCTCTGTGGCTGAGCTGGGACCACGATTTAATCCCCAGGTCAGATACCTTACAAAACTATCTCATTACATCCCAGAATCCATCCATGTTAATTGGGGATTGCTGCATAATATAATAAAAAAGATTAATCGCTGTTTAAAACAAAACTCAGCGTAAGCACAAATAGGAGTCAGTCCTGCTGGAGCAGCCTTTAGTGAAACATTTAGTTCATGTCACTTATCGGTCCTTAGTTAACACGAAGTAGAGAGACCAGTATCACACATGTAACTGAACAAAGCCGCCACTATTCTCTGTGTTTAACCCTGGTATTTTTAATTTACAATCATGTTTAAAGCATAAAACAGAAAAGGAGAACGATAGAAACAATCAACAACAGAGTGAAGATGGCGGTGGAAGGTGAGGGCGGAGCTGGACAGAAAAAAAACAACTATCAATGAAAAATGCAGAGAGAAACGAACAAGCAAAAAACGTAAAGATGAAAACTTATTACACTAGAAAGTACTTTTAATAAAACGGACAGAAATGAACATTAAAAAAAAGAGAGGAGCGACACACAAGACGGTAGAGGAGAAAAAGGTGGGAATGGTACAATAAAAAAAGAGAAGCAGGGGAGACAAAATAAGGAAAGAGAAAAAAAGAGGAGAGAGAGAGAAAGTAAGGAGATAAATGAAGCTGAGATAGAGAAAAGAGGTGGGAGAAAGAAAAGAGGGGGTGAGAACAAAGAGGGTAAGAGAGGGAAATAAGAGGGGAGACAGTGTAAAAAGGGGTAACGACAGACAGGAAATTACTGGGAAGAGAGGCGGGGCAGAGAGACACTCAGAAAAAGAGGGGTAGTGACAGGGTGGGAGAAAGAGAAACATTGGGTTTGAGAAGAACAAAGTGAAGAAAGACATGATAAGAGGGTAAGAGAGTGAGAAAGACAAAAGGAAGTGGGGAAGAGAGATGGGAAGATGGGGGGGGGGGGGGTTTGAAAAAAAGCTCCCATGCACAATAGCTAGCTCGGCAAATGATGGACTATTAATAAAACAAAACTAATAAAGGGGCTGTCCAGCAATAGCATTACTAGATACGACTATGATAGAGATAGAGATATATATATATATATATATATATATATACATATTCTGGTCTAATGGAATCTCTCCTCCGCATAACCTGACATCATCTCTTCATTTATGCAGAAGAAAAATGTACAGAAAATGATAGCTGAACCGTTGTCTGACTCACACGCTCAGCATCTTAGTCACACAGGTAAGAACGGCACAGCGAGTTTTCTGCCTATCCGGATTATATACTGGGGATTTAGTGTCCTTGAACTTTAACACTCTGTGTGGATTTGTTTTAAAATATTTTAAACATGAGCATATTAACTACGACAAAGAATCTGCAAATGTATTAACAATTACGGGCCTGCTTCTGAGTGGAATGCAGTGGCGATGTCAGGTGCAATAGATTAGGAGGCATTGTATGTTCCTATAAAATGACTGGGAGGTAAGGTGGGGGATGGTGGCTAAACAGATGCACGGAGGTGTGGGAGTGTCAGACATGATGCGCCAGACGTTAATGCATGGTCTACGGGCGCTGACAGTGGGAATCTCAGTCCAGATTTGCACGGATATACACCAGGGAAGGGCTTTGTAGTGGCCTCAGCAATTGACTGCGATAAAAGGTGTAAGGACAGCCGCTATAATTTTATTTTGCAGAACACTCATGCCTTATAGTATGAGGGTAAATTAGCTCTGCTGTTTTGCTGTTATGTGCAGAGGCAGAACTCTGGGAGGCAACGGAGTCAGCTGCCGCCGGGCTCCTGCTTTGAAGGGGGGCACCTCTCCTCCTGTTCTGTGTGTTCAGCGACATTAATCAATTAAGTTAACTGACAACAGCCGGTAACTCTTCCGTAGCCAACTTCCCTACTAGCCACTACACCTTACAAATCACACCCTCTTTATTATAGATACACTGTAAGCAGACCACTTACTGATGAAGCTATTTGCTCCTATAAAGGAAGCATGAGAATTCTAACTATATGAAGTTATTTCTCTGACAATTACAAGTAACTTCATATAGTGAGAATTCTCATACTTCCTATGCAACAGCAGATATCTCCATCAGTAAGGTGCATGCTTCCAGTGTAATAGGTTGTGGGTTCTAATCCTGGATATGACACTTGCAAATTAATTGTCAGAGAAATAATCAGCATTGTGAGTGACTGAGCAGATGTATGTAGTGTGTGTCTGGACCCCTACATAGATCTGCCTAGTTGCAATGGTTTTGTAGTAGCTTTATATAGTTAGAATCTGCAGGCTTACTATGCAGGAGCAAATTTATATACATGACACCAATATTTGTCTTGCCTCCGGGCAACTGAGACAAACTTACGCCACTGGTTATGAGCATTGAGTTGGCATTTGTTCCAATGATTACGTGGGTTTCCTACCATAGTAGCAGGGCATGCGGTGGTTACTATAGACCAGTGGTCTCCAACCTTAATTGGGGTGTGAGCTACTCGCGAAAAATTAAACCTCCTGAGGAGCTACTAAAAAAATATTTTTAAAAAAATGCTGAACTTGAATGGTTGCTGGGACTCTCTCAGTGTTAAGACTGGACTAGTGGGCAGTGGCGTAGCTATAAATTTTGCACCTCCCTGCCCAAAAAGTTTCTAATGCCCCCTCCCATTGTCATATGAAAAGTACATAATTAACGCACGCTGCAGGCGCGCACACGGCGCAAAGAGAGGGTGTGGCATTACAGGAAATTACTACCTTATACCCCAGTTTTGAAACCTGCACACCCAGACATTGGCCACCACAGGGGGAAAAAATCCTGATTCATGCCTCATACGTTATTTGTCATTTTTCTTCCTTAAAATAATGCCTGAAACACATTATACTACACACCACAATGTCCCTGACACATTATTACACACACTGCAATGCCCCTGACACATTATTGCACACCGCAATGTCCCTGACACATTATACCACACACTGCAATGCCCCTGACACATTATACCACACACCGCAATGCCCCTGACATATTATACTACACACCACAATGCCCCTGACACATTATACCACACACTGCAATGCCCCTGACACATTATTACACACACCGCAATGCCCCTGACACATTATACCACACACCACAATGCCCCTGACACATTATACTACACACCATAATGCCCCTGACACATTATACTACACACCACAATGCCCCTGACACATTATACTACACACCATAATGCCCCTGACACATTATACTACACACCATAATGCCCCTGACACATTATACTACACACCACAATGCCCCTGACACATTATTCCACACACCGCAATGCCCCTGACACATTATTACACACACTGCAATGCCCCTGACACATTATTACACACACTGCAATGCCCCTGACACATTATACTACACACCATAATGCCCCTGACACATTATTCCACACACCGCAATGCCCCTGACACATTATTCCACACACCGCAATGCCCGACACATTATTCCACACACCGCAATGCTCCTGACGCATTATTCCACACACCGCAATGCCCCGACGCATTACTCCTCATACCGCAATGCCCCTGACACATTACTCACACCACAATGCCCCTGACACATTATTACTCACATCGCAATGCCCCTGACACATTATTCCACATACACCAATGCCACTGACACATTATTCCACACACCGCAATGCCCCGGACACATTATTCCACACACCACAATGCCCCTGACACATTATTCCACACACTGCAATGCCCCTGACACATTATTCCACACACCGCAATGCCCCTGACACATTATTCCACACACCGCAATGCCCCTGACATATTACACTACACACCATAATGCCGCTGACATATTATATTACACACCATAATGCCCCTGACACATTATTACACACATCATAATGACCCTGACACATTATTACACACACCGCAATGCCCCTGACATATTATACTACACAACATAATGCCCCTGACACATTATACTACAGACCATAATGCCCCTGACACATTATTCCACATACCACAATGCCCCTGACACATTATTCCACACACCGCAATGCTCAGACACATTATTACTCACACTGCAATGCCCCAGACACATTACTACACACCGCAATGCCCCTGACACATTGTTACTCGCACTGCAATGCCCCGACACATTATTACACACACCGCAATGCCCCTGACGCATTATTCCATACATCGCAATGCCCCGACGCATTATTCCACACACTGTAATGCCCCGACACATTATTCCACACACTGCAATGCCCCAGACACATTATTACACACACCGCAATGTCCCCCTTACACATTATTACACACACCGCAATGTCCCTGACACATTATTACATACACCGCAATGCCCCTGACACATTATGCCACACACCGCAATGTCTCTGACACATTATGCCACACACCACAATGCCCCGACACATTATTCCACACACTGCAATGCCCCTGACACAGTATGCCACACACCGCAATGCCCCTGACACATTATTACACAGACCGCAATGCCCCTGACATATTATTACACACATTGCAATGCCCAGACACATTATGCCACACACCGCAATGCCCCTGACACATTATTCCACACACCGCAATACTCCTGACACATTATTACACACACCGCAATGTCCCTGACACATTATTCCACACACTGCATTGTGCCTGACACATTATACTACACACTATAATGCCCCTGACACATTATGCCACACACCGCAATGCCCCTGACACATTATTACACAGACCGCAATGCCCCTGACACATTATTACACACATTGCAATGCCCAGACACATTATGCCACACACCGCAATGCCCCTGACACATTATTCCACACACCGCAATGCCCCTGACACATTATTACACACACCGCAATGTCCCTGACACATTATTACACACACCGAAATGTCCCTGACATATTATTCCACACACCGCAATGTCCCTGACACATTATTACACACATCGCAATGCCCCTGATATATTATTCCACACACCACAATGCCCGTGACACATTATGCCACACACAGCAATGCCCCTGACACATTATTACAAACACTGTAATGCCCATGACACATTATGCCACACACCGCAATGCCCTTGCTAAATTATGCCATACATTGCAATGCCCATGATACATTATGCCCCACACCGTAATGCTCATTGCACATTATGCCCCACAGTAAGACTTCTAATTACTTATAAATTACCTGCTCATTGTCAGGGGTCTCATGCTCGTTGTCAGGGGTTTCATGCTCGTTGTCAGGGGTTCCACGTTCATTACCAAGGGTTTCATGCCCGGGGTGTCATGCTTGTTGCCAGTGGTATAATGCTCTGAGTGTCATGCTCATGGCCAGGGGTATAATGCTTTGGGTGTCATGCTTGTTGCCAGGGATGTAATGCTCTGGGAGTCATGCTCATTGCCAGGGGTCTTGTTGCCAGTGGTGTAATGTTCGTTACCAGGGGTCTTGTTGCCAGGGGTTTATGCTCATTGCAAGGGTCTTCATGCTTGTTGCCAGGGATGTAATGCTCTGGGTGTCATGCTCATTGCCAGGAGTCTTGTTAACAGGGGTGTAATGTTTGTTGTCAGGGGTCTTGTTGCCAGGGGTGTAATGCTCATTGTCAGGGGTGTAATGTTTGTTGCCAGGGGTCTTCTTGCCAGGGGTGTAATGCTCGTCAGAGATGTAATGCTCGTTGTCAAGGGTGTAATGCTCATTGTCAGGGATGTAATGTTTGTTGTCAGGGATGTAATATTTGTTGCCAGGGGTCTTGATGTCAGTGGTGTAATGCTCATTGTCAGGGGTGTAGTGAAAGTGCCGGGAGTGCCAGCTAAGGATGGCCATTGACCATCGATGATTCAAAATCACTGTTGGTCTATAGCCGATGATGAATACTTTAACCATCTGGTTATACACCATCGAGGGTAAAACACCATCGATGGTAGCTGTATGCACAATGGTTTTTCCCCCACCATTTGATTTTAGGGCTGCCTGTTGCTGCACAGGGCTGCTAGGCTGTCAGCCAGCAGCCCTGTGAACCCTCCGGTTCTTACACTGTGTGTAAGAGCCAGAAATGGGATGTCCCTCCTCCTTAAGAGGCTGAGCTGTCACTCTCACAGCTCAGCCCCGCCCCCAGCTCTTACACAGCAGATGAGCAGGGATCAGCACATGCGCAAAAACACTGATGGTAAAAACAGTATAATGACAGAGTAATTATCTTCCATTGATGGTTTGTCTAGCCATCGATGGCAGTAACACCGATGGCCATCCCTAGCACCAGTGCTGAGCGCTCCCGGCACTACCGGGTAGCTGTAGCGCTGTGCTGCCTGACAGGTGCTAAAGGTCAGGTATGACCTCTAGCGTCTGTCTCCTCGGCGGCCAAGGAGCGCTATGGACAGGAGGGTGGAGTTAATTGCAGTCTCCCGCCGAAGTTGGGCAGCGGCAGCAGTCAGCAGGGATCGAGCGACACGGAATGCGGCTGCAAGCTAACCGTTGTTCTCATTGGTTGCACTTCAGCTCACTGACAACAATTTTAATTGTGATCCCATGTTGTTAGCTGACATGTGATGGGTAATAATAGCCTTTATATTAAGCAATATGTTTTGCCTGACTCGGGCTAGCCACGTCTGCCCCATTACGGCTCAGGAACGCCTACTGAAAATCACTCTGAGTACAAATTCATTCTACGTCTCTGAGCGGTAACCGCCAGGACACATGCGCAGTGCAAATGGGATGCATGTACAGACTAAAAACATCAGCCATGTGTGTCAGATATCGCCACTGCGTCCACCCCTGTGTCAGGTACTCCAACATCTCCAAGACAGCTACTAGAACTTGTACAGGGGGAGCAAGACAGTGTCAGCCTGCTAGGTGTACAGGGCTGACCAGTGTAAGAGAAGGCAGCTCTATGCTGGGTGTTCATTAAGGAATTAAGTAAAATTTTGCACCAGGGGTCAAACACTGGCAAGAGATCCAGATGCGTATATATCTCTGCTGGGATCTGCAAGAGCCGCATTCACTTGAACATGATCCCTATTTTATTTGTCCCCTTCCTCCTCCGTTCCACTCCTCTAAGCAGGGCTGTTTCTAGCCAATTTGGCTCCCAGTGCGAGATTTAAAAATGTGCCCCCCCCCCCCCCCATGATATAAAAAAATGCCCCCCCCCCCCACACACACCTAGATAAAAAAACAAAACTTGCACGCGCACCCGGCAAGGGGGCGTGGACTCATCTAAGTGGGTGTGGCCTCATTTAAATGGGCATGGCCTCGTCTGAAAAGACTACCTCACAATCCAGTTTTTGACCCTGCTCCAACAGATCACGACCACCACAGGAAACAAAAAATTCTACCATATTAAGCCCCACACAGTAATGCCCCCTGCACCATATTATGCCACACACCGCAATGCCCTTGATACATTAAATCCCCACACTACAGCAGGCAAGAGTCCCCATTTCACACATTACGGCAGGTGTCCCCATTTTACACATTGAGAGAGAGAGAGAGAGAATACTTACAGAGGCGATTACCGCTCTTCGGCCCGCCTCACCAGTCGCTCCACGTGGCGGCCTTTCCCTCTTCCTAACTTGGATCCCCCTCTGTACTCCGCTCAGGGGGGGATTTTTGCGGAGTGACGGGGTTGCGTCGTGCTGTAACGGCGCAACTGCGTGATTCCGTGAAACTCCGCCCCCCGAGCGGGTTACTCGGGGAGAAATAGGAGGGGGAAGCAGGGAGCCACAGTTAGTGCTGCGGCGGGCGCCCAGTGCGGTTGCACTGCTCGCCTGCCCCAAGATACGGGCCTGCCTCTAAGCTCCACGCCTATAAGTGCATAATTGCTTTGGAAATGTATATAGGGATACATGTGTAACAGTTACACTCCACAAAAATGAGCTTGCGCCCAACACTATGAGCCACATGTAATAATCACAGTGTTGTTGAAACTCTGATCCCTTTGGAGGCCTGTCAATCAGAGTTGTCCCTTTAAAATCAGGATAGTTGGAAGGTAGGTACAACGCAGGGCTGGATATACTGTATCTGCTCAGATAAGGTCAAGTTTTATTTTTATTTCTCACGTTAATGTTTGATTTTGCTGTTCAGACCTGGCTTTTCCTGGAAAGTACATGATTTGTAGACAGTGCATGCTGGTGCATATTATCTAATGTCATAATCCAGTGTGGTCAGTTGCTAATTGCCTATGTGTGTTGTCCCTTTTACAATTCCATCACAAACTGCAATTAAGTGTCTGGCTGCAATTAGTGACAAACTTTCTGTTTCGCAAACTGTCTGAGTGAGTGGGTGAGAGCAGACATCAAGGCAATCACATGCTGTTCCCAGCAGCTATACATTAACATAGGAAAGAGGCGTTGCTCCCTCCATCCTTTTATCGTCTTCCTATAAACGTATGGCATTCTCCTCTCTGCGCCCACTTTGCTGTATATATAGATAACGGACTGTTACGGGGAGTGTAAAATCGTCCTATGCTGGGTTTTGTTTTTGTTTACAAAAAAGTAAAATTGGATCTTAAATTAAAAAATATAGGACTATGATCCATATCCATTTCGGGGGAAAATAGATTAAAGATATCAATCTCCTTTATAGGGAGTTTTGTCATGAAATACCATACAAACGGGTGTGTATCAGGATGCCAATATATACAGTACCATTACTCTATTAAAAGAACATACTGTA
The DNA here is from genome assembly GCF_028390025.1 of Pseudophryne corroboree. Lineage (NCBI taxonomy): Eukaryota > Metazoa > Chordata > Amphibia > Anura > Myobatrachidae > Pseudophryne > Pseudophryne corroboree. Next base: position 444,420,302 of record NC_086452.1, read on the forward strand.
GAAAGCAAAAAACATTCACTCAACATAGAAAGCATGCTGGAGATCGCTATGCAATACAGAGAGCATTAGTATGTCTGATATACAATACAGAGATTCTGATGGCTGACTGAAAATACAGAGATTGTTCTAATGGCTGATAGACAATAAAGATAGAATTCTATAGGCCTACATACAACACACAGAGAATTATATTGACCTCCATACAATACAAAAACTATTCTAGCATAACCCTCAATTTTCTTAGTACAGTCCTGATTAGTAGACTGTGAAAGGTGCAGAATTTTGACCACAAATGGGTGTTTCAGGGCAGACTTTAGTGGAGCATAGACGGATTGGGGGTGGAGTCTAGGCTGATAGAGGTGGGGCTTATTTTGTTGCAACCTCTATACAACACTGAGAGCATCTCAATGTCTAGTATACAATACAGAGAGAGGACATGTCTAATATACAATACAGAGGACATTCCACTGATCTCATTATAAATAATAAAGTAAGTATTCTCATGACCACTACAAAGCAACAATGCATATAACTGGCTGCTATTCAGCAGAGCCGGATTTAGGGGTCAGGCCGCCCCTATGCACAATGATAGGGGCCGCCCCCCCGAAGCAAAATTATATCAGCCGCTGAACATCCAACCCCCAGTTTACAGTTTAACTCACCAGCTGTACCTAGGGTGCTCGGTGCCTCTACAGCCATTCCTCCAAACCACCTGTCCGTCCGCCCTTCATCCACTGCTGCTCTGATGCAGTGGCGGAGGGGGAGAATGCCATGCTGCGCCACAGCTCTGATGCGGCGGCAGAGGGGGGAAATGCTTTGCTGCGCAGCTGCTCTGATGTGTGTGTGGGGGGGGGGGGGGGGGGCAGGGACTGCTGTATACACATCGTGACAGGTAGAGTATCTTTTACACGTTGGGCCAGGTCGAGCTCGTTATACACATTGCGCCAGGTTGAGCCCGTTATACACATTGCGCCAGGTAGCCCCTTATACACATTGCAGCAGGTAGCCCCTTATACACATTGCGCCAGGTAGCCCCTTATACACATTGCAGCAAGTAGCCCATTATACATATTGCAGCAAGTAGCCCATTACAGTATTGCACCAGGTGAGAAAGAGTAAGAGAGTGAGTGTGTGAGTGAGTGAGTGAGTGTCACTCACCACTATCCGCGCTGGCCCCTATCCCTCAGCTCCCGGTTCTTCGCATCGGGAGGCTGCTAGGGGGGATGCGGGCAGCGGGAGGTGGCCAGGGTGGGTGATGAACAGCGCAATGTTAGGTGCGGTCAGCAGGCAGGCGGCAGGCACTGATGGCGCTGGCAGGGTGACTGCCCGCCCTACTAGCCCAGCCGCACTTAAAACCGCCACGAGGAGGGGGGAGGACTGCTGTGCTGCTCCTCTGCTTTGCTGCTCCTCTGTCAATCTTCTTGTGGTCGCCGCTGCGATCGTTTTCCTTGCTAGCAGCATCGCTGCCTGTTGACTGCCGTCGCCGAGCAACGACGCACCTGTGCAATGCGGCTGCTGCGCATGCTCAGTTCCAACCCGATCGCACGGCTGCGAGGAAGCGCAGCATGCGATCAGGTCGGAATGACCCCCAATATCCCTAAAAGACCCAGCTGACCGTAAAATTGAGACCACTCTCAAGGCAATATATATGGCAGTGGGCGTAGCACAACGTCCCACTATAGTCTGTGGTTGGATTTCCAGGGCAGTGGTCAAATGTTCAGGATGCTGCAAATTTTATGAGCGAAGCTGTTAAAGAATTATGTCAGATAAATGGCCGTACTACTGCTATGGCAGTTTCGGGCTGCAGGGCTCTGTGGTTACGTCAATGGTCAGCGGAAACTGATTTCAAAAAGGGGGTAGAAAACTCTTCCCTTTACAGGTGATGCCCTGTTTGGAGACGAGTTAAATAAATGGATTTCTCAGGCTACAGCGGGTAAGTCCACCTATCTGCCGTCGGCTGCACCACCTGCTAGACGCTCTTACTCAGGCCCCTCTTGCAGTCCTTTCATGTGGCAAGATTCAGAGGCAGAGGCTAAGGCTGAAGGGCCTCCAATGCTCCTAGAGGATCTTTTGGTAAGTCCAGAAAACCTGCAGCTGCAACTTCATTGGACCAAACCCCCGGAACCTCTACCACAAAGCCGTCTGCGTGACGGTTGGCCCCAACAGCAGGGCGACTTTCCAGTAGGTGCTTGCCTTCAACACTTTGCCCACGTGTATACAGAGTCCTGCCGGGATCATTGGGTGAGGGACCTCATTTCTCATGGATACCGGCTGGAATTTCAAACACTCCCTCCTCACAGATTTTTCAGGTCAAGCTTACCAGCTTTACCCACTGCAGAGTTACCTTGCAAGAAACCATTCAAAAGCTTTTACAGGCGGGAGTTGTGGTTCCGGTTTCACTTCTGTTGTACACCAAGGGGTTTTACTCCAGTCTTTTTGTCGTGCCAAAACCGGACGGTTCGGGGTGGTCCATCTTGAATCTGAAGGTTTTGAACCCTTATCTGTGGGTTTTCAAATTCAAGATGGAATCCCTGCGGACAGTGGTGTTCGGTCTGGAGGAGGGGGAATTTCTTGTGTCACTAGACGTCAAGGATGCTTACCTACATATCCCTATGTGGCCTCCTCATCAGTCTTACTTCAGGTTTGCCATCTTGGACAGCCACTTTCAGGTTCAGGCCTTACCCTTTGGTCTCTCCACAGCTCCAAGGGTCTTCACAAAGGTCATGGCGGAGATGATGCTGCAACTGCGCAAAATGGGTGTCAACATTGTCCCATGCTTGGACGATCTCCTGATAAAAGCAATGTCCAGGGACCGCCTGCTGCAAAGCATCGACCTGACAACTTGCCTGCTGACGGATCATGGATGGATCCCGTATTTTCGGAAATCTCACTTGGAACTGTTCCAACGTCTGCAGTTCCTGGGAATGATACTGGATACGGTTTCTCAGAAAGTGTTCCTCCCTTTGGACACGGCCTTAGCTCTCCAAGCCCTGGTGTGCTCAGTACTCTGACCCTGCAAGGTCTCAATACATCTTTGCATACGCTTGCTGGGCAAGATGGTGGCCGCATACGAAGCAGTCCAATACAGAAGGTTTCATGCCAGACCTTTTCAACTGGATTTGCTGGACAAATGGTCAGGGTCTCACCTGCACATGCATCAGATTGTGACCTTATCTCCGAAAGCACGTATTTCTCTGTTGTGGTGGCTACAAGTTCCTCACCTAGTGGAAGGCCGGAGTTTCAATACCCAGTTGTGGATTCTACTGATGACGGATGCCAGCCTCCGGGGTTGGGGGGCTGTGACTCAAGGGGCCCAGTTCCAGGGTAAGTGGTCGAGTCAGGAACTGGCATTGCCGATAAATGTCCTGGAACTCAGGGCAATTTACAATGCCCTTCTTCAAGCCTCCTATCTCCTCCAGGATCAGGTCATCCAAGTTTAGTCGGACAACGCCACGGCAGTGGCGTACATAAACTGACAGGGAGGAACAAGAAGCAGAGCATCAATGAGAGAAGTGTCAAAGATACTCCTCTGTGCGGAGGCCAATGCAAGGGCCATCTCAGCCATATTCATTCCAGGAGTGGACAACTGGGAAGCGGACTTCCTCAGCAGGCACGACCTCCATCCAGGGGAATGGGGCCTTCATCCTCAGGTGTTTCAACAATTGGTTAACTGGTGGGGCTGTCCGCAGATAGACCTGATGGCTTCTCATCTCAACAAGACGCTACGCTGTTACTGTTCCAGAACAAGGAATCCGCAGGCTGTGGCAGTGGATGCGCGGACGGCCCTATGGCCTTACCAGTTTGTTTACCTGCTCCCTCCAATCCTGCTCGTTCCAAAAGTTATATAAAGTTATAAAAGGACTCAAAAGGGAAAGTGTTCAGGCAATTCTAATTGCCCCAGATTGGCCTCGACGGGCCTGGTACACAGACCTCCTGACCATGTTTCTGGAGGAACCCTGGCCCTTGCTGATGAAGATCTTTTAGAAGCGATCTTCATCAGCAAGGGCTGTTCGTCTACCCAGACATACTGCGGCTATATTTGATGGCTTGGAAGTTGAGAGGGAAATTCCCTCCAAGGTCATTTTCACTATGGTACAGTCCAGGAAAGCGGTTACGTCAAAACACTACCACCGTATCTGGAAGAAATATGTTTCTTGGTGTGAGGGTACAAAGAAACGGATGTGCATTCACAAGGGTTGCGCAATAAAAGCAGACAAGGCAGCCTTACTGACAACACGGATAGGGACAAACACAAAATCCCTGAATACTCAATGAATACAAAAGATGTGCAGTAGTATTGGCGCTGAGTCCGTAAGATGTACCCTTATATTGCTAAGGGAATATATAAATGAGATCTAGTGGATGTATGAAGTACAATACATTTTATTGAACATACATACACAACATTGAATGAAGTTTAAAAAATTAAAAATGCAAACTTAATGGACACGATACAATACATATATGTGCAACTGGAGCTGGGGGATAGTGACTTGGTTAAAGTGCTGGTGCAGTAAGCAGATGGTAAGTCTCTCACCCTTTGGTGGCCCTGCGGTGGGCTAGCTTAAGAAAGCAATGCTGGTCCGGCGCTGATGTAGCCCGGCACCACCGCACAGGGCAGAAATCAGCTTCTTAGTCCTTTGCCAGGTGTTCACCGTTCCCAGGTCCAGTGTTCAATCCAGTGTAACAACGCGTTTCGGTCATTTATTTTAGACCTTTTTCAAGTTTGTGGATTGAATTTGAGGGCTTATGGGGATGATTTATACCCCTAACCATTAGTCTATCACTCCTAACACCTGTGGTTTTACCGGAGCGCCGTATCGCCCCGGCTTGTTCCGCCGGAAATGACGTCTCCTGCGTTTCACCGTCAACCGGAAATGCTCTTGTTTGCGTTCCAATGGTGAGGACCGGAAGTGATGTCTTTTGCGTTCCACCGCCGGTCAGGAAGTATCCCGGTTTACGTTCAAATACAATATAGATCTCTTGCGTGCTGCTGATATATCTGTGTTTTCTCTATCAAATTTGAATCACTCCTGGGTGCGTTCACTGCCTCTGAGAGTGGGTGGTTAGATTCCCTAGTTGTTATCAGGTTGCCTATGGTGAATCCCCGTCGGCCATCTTTTTTGAGGGTAGCACAGTGCGGCATATTCATGTGATTCCCATAATGCTTGAATTTTCCTTAGATATATTCAGTGGAGGACCAACTCTGACCAATCTTGGTGGTACTATGTATTCCCACTTGTCCATCCCTTTTACCCGAGTTGGTCACTCATTTTGAATGTTGTAGCAGCAGATGAATATAATGAACAAGAAAAAATATAAAAGAAAAAAATTAAAAGAAAAAAATTACAACCAGATAAAAAATACAATCAGATAAAATACAGTAAGATAAAAACTCAATCTAAAAACCACTTCAATTCAAAATCAACATTATGACCGTTTGGTTTAAGAGAATTTAAATTAAAAATCCAACGCATCTCATTTTGAGCTAAAATTGTTTCAAGATTTTTGTTTTTCCAACTTGCTTTAACTTGCTGAATCCCTAGATATCTTATGATATGTCCCTCACATTTATTATGTATTTTTGTGAAGTGATCTGAAAAGGGATGACTATCCAGGCCCTTGCGGATATTGTACACATGCTCCGCCATTCTAATTTTCAAGGGCCTGGATGTCTTGCCTACATATATTAGCCCACACTTGCACTCAAGAAAATAGATGACATTTCTTGAGTGACAAGTGATGAAATCTTTGATTTTATAGTTCTTTCCATTGACTGTGAACTCTGTGCATTTACGTGGTATGTCTTTCCTGGTGGTTGTCCTGCACATTAGACAATCACCACACCTATGGAAGCCTTGATTACACATCCTGGCTAAAGATTTCTCCGGTAGGCTACTCTTAACTAAACGGTCTTTCAAGGATTGGGCTTTTTTGTAAATGAACATAGGCCTATCAGGAATGATTTTTCCTATCACCGGGTCATCCTTCAGAATTTTCCAGTTTTCTTTGAAAATACTCTCGATTCTTTTATGGTGTGCACCATACTTGGTGACAAATGCCCATTCATATGGGTTATGACTGGTCTGAGAGGGGTTTTTTTCCTTTTCTTTTATGAGATGATCTCTTTCTGTGCCTGAGACCTGTTTTTCAGCTTTTGCTAAAGTGGATTCTGAATACCCCTTTTCCCGGAAGCGATCCCCCATTTCTTTCTTCTGTACCTCAAATACTTTAGGGTCAGTACAGTTTCTTTTCAGTCTTTTGTATTGACCTATGGGGATGTTCTCCAACCATTTGCAATGATGTTCACTATCTACGCTGATATAGGAATTGGAATCGGTCGGTTTCCGATGAGTTTTGGTGCAAATTTTATTATCCCCAATATAAATTTGCAGATCTAAAAAAATGATCTCCTTTTTACTCCGAGAAAAGGTTAATTGGATGTTAAAATCATTTGAATTGAGTGACTCAAGAAATAAGGAAAGACTTTCGTCTGTTCCCCTCCAAAAAAGAAGAATATCGTCAATGAACCTCCACCATGACACCAGGTTCGCTCCAGATGTCCTTATTGGGTCAATGTGTCGCATCTCCCAATAGGCCATGTACAAGTTGGCATAACTTGGAGCGAACCTGGTGCCCATGGCAATGCCCCTGATTTGAAGATAATATGATCCATTGTAGTAGAAATAGTTGTTGGTGAGAATGAAATCGATCGATTCAATTATGAATGATCTCACTTCTTCCTTATATTTACTCCTTTGTAAGAAGTGCTCAATGGCTTTCTTTCCTTCTTGCCAATTGATGATGGTATATAAAGTGCTGACATCTGCACTAACCATGGTGCATTCCTCACTCCAGACAACTTTTTCCAACTTCCTCAAAACATCCCCTGTATCTTTTAAAAAGGCGGGAGTTTCACTGACCAGTGGTTGTAGATACGAATCCACCATTGCTGATAGATTCGATGACAGACTATTTGTCCCCGTGATGATTGGGCGTCCTGGGGGGTTTACTCGGTCCTTGTGGATCTTCGGCAGGACATATATTGTCGGTGTAGAGGGATTATCTATGTGGATATAGTCTCGTTCTGTCGCAGAGATGGCACCACTTTCCATAGCTCTCTTCGTGAGATCGTCTAACTTCTTAATCATATTGGCGATGGGATCCGCCTTCAGTTTTTTATATGTTCCCTCATCCCCCAACTGCCTTTCTATTTCTTTCATATAATTGATTGTATTCATGAGTACAACCCCTCCCCCTTTATCTGCAGGTTTGATGGTCAGATTTGTATTCTTCTGTAGAGATGACAGAGCTAGTCTTTCTTTTTGTGAAAGATTATTTTTCTTTGGTTTGGGGATTTTCCTCAGTTCTTTCGTCACGATGGAGTTGAAGCATTCTATACTTCCTCCTTTCACATGCTGGGGATAGAAATGTGATTTCTTTTTGAAGGTTTTCCCATTATTGGTCGCAATTTCGGTGTTTGTTTCTTTTCCCTGAAAGAATTTTTTGAGGCTCAACTTCCTTACATATTTTTGTAAGTCCACAAACATCTCAAAGGGGTTGGGGTCACTAGAAGGGGCAAATTTAAGCCCTTTCATGAGGACGTTTTTTTCTACATCAGATAATTCATGATCACTTAAATTGAAGATTCTGCTTGTAGGTTCTTTTACGAACTGATTCTGATTGGTGTTTTTTTCTTTTTGGATCATATGGGGGTTGGTGGTACGTGATGCAGACTTCTTCTTCTTCTTGACTACACCTCCTCTTTTACCCCTCCTGGTCGGTTTATCAGTTATCTGTTTCTCTGTTGCCGGAAGTCCTGTTCTAAAAAACTAGGATTCCTTCTTGATGTTTGCCATCCACCTTCAGTATCAGTTCTCTTATCCTGAAGTGGGTTCTCTTTGTACATTCTTGTTCTTAGGGGTCTTTCCGATTCTGGATATTCCAGGTCTCTCCTTCTTGGGGTCCTCCAATTCTCGTTCCTTTTCTCTGGGGGTCTTATATCATAACTATGATAGTTATCATTCCATTCTTCCTTCCTATGTTGAAATCTCGGTCTGTATGAACCGAATTCCTGTCTTGCAGGCCTGTAAGGTCTGTTATTCCAAGGTTTATGGAATGTTTTCCTATTCCTTACTTTAACTGGTTGGGGGTTATGTTGTGTTTTGTTATCTCTCCAGGTGGGAGTCCGGGTAGGATCCCTGGTTGGGGGAAGTTCTTCATCTGCCCCCTTATCTAAATCCTCCAGTGAAGTTACCCTAGAGTCCCTGAAGAATTTCCTTTTCTTTCTTATTTTTAATTCATTAGTCTCCTTTTCAAGTTTGGTGAGAATGATTTTTTCTTTCTCTTTTACTTCTTCTAAATCACTAGAAGGGACGATACGGGTTTTTAACACTTCAATTTCTCGGTTTGCTTCCAATAAATTTTCCTTTCTTTCTTTTATTATTAGTTCTACTAGGGATAAGCCACATTGATTGAGAATTTTCTCCCATTCCTTCAGAAATGCTTCACTCTCATTGGTGAAGGATGGTTTCTTTATAATTCTCAATCCCTTGGGGACAAGATGGTGTGTCAGGTAATGTTCTAGTGTGATTACCTCCCACCATAGACGATTTTCCTTTATCATAATCCTCTCTAACTTTGTGAGTATATTAGGGAGATCATCATCATCCTCATTAGTATCCTCCGAGTTTTCATTCAGGAATATTTTGGATGATGTTCTCCTATGGTCTCTAAATGCAAACATCTCTGCAGCACCCTCGTCATACACTAGTGTTTGGACAAATCGAAAGACACAAAGAAACGGATGTGCATTCACAAGGGTTGCGCAATAAAAGCAGACAAGGCAGCCTTACTGACAACACGGATAGGGACAAACACAAAATCCCTGAATACTCAATGAATACAAAAGATGTGCAGTAGTATTGGCGCTGAGTCCGTAAGATGTACCCTTATATTGCTAAGGGAATATATAAATGAGATCTAGTGGATGTATGAAGTACAATACATTTTATTGAACATACATACACAACATTGAATGAAGTTTAAAAAATTAAAAATGCAAACTTAATGGACACGATACAATACATATATGTGCAACTGGAGCTGGGGGATAGTGACTTGGTTAAAGTGCTGGTGCAGTAAGCAGATGGTAAGTCTCTCACCCTTTGGTGGCCCTGCGGTGGGCTAGCTTAAGAAAGCAATGCTGGTCCGGCGCTGATGTAGCCCGGCACCACCGCACAGGGCAGAAATCAGCTTCTTAGTCCTTTGCCAGGTGTTCACCGTTCCCAGGTCCAGTGTTCAATCCAGTGTAACAACGCGTTTCGGTCATTTATTTTAGACCTTTTTCAAGTTTGTGGATTGAATTTGAGGGCTTATGGGGATGATTTATACCCCTAACCATTAGTCTATCACTCCTAACACCTGTGGTTTTACCGGAGCGCCGTATCGCCCCGGCTTGTTCCGCCGGAAATGACGTCTCCTGCGTTTCACCGTCAACCGGAAATGCTCTTGTTTGCGTTCCAATGGTGAGGACCGGAAGTGATGTCTTTTGCGTTCCACCGCCGGTCAGGAAGTATCCCGGTTTACGTTCAAATACAATATAGATCTCTTGCGTGCTGCTGATATATCTGTGTTTTCTCTATCAAATTTGAATCACTCCTGGGTGCGTTCACTGCCTCTGAGAGTGGGTGGTTAGATTCCCTAGTTGTTATCAGGTTGCCTATGGTGAATCCCCGTCGGCCATCTTTTTTGAGGGTAGCACAGTGCGGCATATTCATGTGATTCCCATAATGCTTGAATTTTCCTTAGATATATTCAGTGGAGGACCAACTCTGACCAATCTTGGTGGTACTATGTATTCCCACTTGTCCATCCCTTTTACCCGAGTTGGTCACTCATTTTGAATGTTGTAGCAGCAGATGAATATAATGAACAAGAAAAAATATAAAAGAAAAAAATTAAAAGAAAAAAATTACAACCAGATAAAAAATACAATCAGATAAAATACAGTAAGATAAAAACTCAATCTAAAAACCACTTCAATTCAAAATCAACATTATGACCGTTTGGTTTAAGAGAATTTAAATTAAAAATCCAACGCATCTCATTTTGAGCTAAAATTGTTTCAAGATTTTTGTTTTTCCAACTTGCTTTAACTTGCTGAATCCCTAGATATCTTATGATATGTCCCTCACATTTATTATGTATTTTTGTGAAGTGATCTGAAAAGGGATGACTATCCAGGCCCTTGCGGATATTGTACACATGCTCCGCCATTCTAATTTTCAAGGGCCTGGATGTCTTGCCTACATATATTAGCCCACACTTGCACTCAAGAAAATAGATGACATTTCTTGAGTGACAAGTGATGAAATCTTTGATTTTATAGTTCTTTCCATTGACTGTGAACTCTGTGCATTTACGTGGTATGTCTTTCCTGGTGGTTGTCCTGCACATTAGACAATCACCACACCTATGGAAGCCTTGATTACACATCCTGGCTAAAGATTTCTCCGGTAGGCTACTCTTAACTAAACGGTCTTTCAAGGATTGGGCTTTTTTGTAAATGAACATAGGCCTATCAGGAATGATTTTTCCTATCACCGGGTCATCCTTCAGAATTTTCCAGTTTTCTTTGAAAATACTCTCGATTCTTTTATGGTGTGCACCATACTTGGTGACAAATGCCCATTCATATGGGTTATGACTGGTCTGAGAGGGGTTTTTTTCCTTTTCTTTTATGAGATGATCTCTTTCTGTGCCTGAGACCTGTTTTTCAGCTTTTGCTAAAGTGGATTCTGAATACCCCTTTTCCCGGAAGCGATCCCCCATTTCTTTCTTCTGTACCTCAAATACTTTAGGGTCAGTACAGTTTCTTTTCAGTCTTTTGTATTGACCTATGGGGATGTTCTCCAACCATTTGCAATGATGTTCACTATCTACGCTGATATAGGAATTGGAATCGGTCGGTTTCCGATGAGTTTTGGTGCAAATTTTATTATCCCCAATATAAATTTGCAGATCTAAAAAAATGATCTCCTTTTTACTCCGAGAAAAGGTTAATTGGATGTTAAAATCATTTGAATTGAGTGACTCAAGAAATAAGGAAAGACTTTCGTCTGTTCCCCTCCAAAAAAGAAGAATATCGTCAATGAACCTCCACCATGACACCAGGTTCGCTCCAGATGTCCTTATTGGGTCAATGTGTCGCATCTCCCAATAGGCCATGTACAAGTTGGCATAACTTGGAGCGAACCTGGTGCCCATGGCAGTGCCCCTGATTTGAAGATAATATGATCCATTGTAGTAGAAATAGTTGTTGGTGAGAATGAAATCGATCGATTCAATTATGAATGATCTCACTTCTTCCTTATATTTACTCCTTTGTAAGAAGTGCTCAATGGCTTTCTTTCCTTCTTGCCAATTGATGATGGTATATAAAGTGCTGACATCTGCACTAACCATGGTGCATTCCTCACTCCAGACAACTTTTTCCAACTTCCTCAAAACATCCCCTGTATCTTTTAAAAAGGCGGGAGTTTCACTGACCAGTGGTTGTAGATACGAATCCACCATTGCTGATAGATTCGATGACAGACTATTTGTCCCCGTGATGATTGGGCGTCCTGGGGGGTTTACTCGGTCCTTGTGGATCTTCGGCAGGACATATATTGTCGGTGTAGAGGGATTATCTATGTGGATATAGTCTCGTTCTGTCGCAGAGATGGCACCACTTTCCATAGCTCTCTTCGTGAGATCGTCTAACTTCTTAATCATATTGGCGATGGGATCCGCCTTCAGTTTTTTATATGTTCCCTCATCCCCCAACTGCCTTTCTATTTCTTTCATATAATTGATTGTATTCATGAGTACAACCCCTCCCCCTTTATCTGCAGGTTTGATGGTCAGATTTGTATTCTTCTGTAGAGATGACAGAGCTAGTCTTTCTTTTTGTGAAAGATTATTTTTCTTTGGTTTGGGGATTTTCCTCAGTTCTTTCGTCACGATGGAGTTGAAGCATTCTATACTTCCTCCTTTCACATGCTGGGGATAGAAATGTGATTTCTTTTTGAAGGTTTTCCCATTATTGGTCGCAATTTCGGTGTTTGTTTCTTTTCCCTGAAAGAATTTTTTGAGGCTCAACTTCCTTACATATTTTTGTAAGTCCACAAACATCTCAAAGGGGTTGGGGTCACTAGAAGGGGCAAATTTAAGCCCTTTCATGAGGACGTTTTTTTCTACATCAGATAATTCATGATCACTTAAATTGAAGATTCTGCTTGTAGGTTCTTTTACGAACTGATTCTGATTGGTGTTTTTTTCTTTTTGGATCATATGGGGGTTGGTGGTACGTGATGCAGACTTCTTCTTCTTCTTGACTACACCTCCTCTTTTACCCCTCCTGGTCGGTTTATCAGTTATCTGTTTCTCTGTTGCCGGAAGTCCTGTTCTAAAAAACTAGGATTCCTTCTTGATGTTTGCCATCCACCTTCAGTATCAGTTCTCTTATCCTGAAGTGGGTTCTCTTTGTACATTCTTGTTCTTAGGGGTCTTTCCGATTCTGGATATTCCAGGTCTCTCCTTCTTGGGGTCCTCCAATTCTCGTTCCTTTTCTCTGGGGGTCTTATATCATAACTATGATAGTTATCATTCCATTCTTCCTTCCTATGTTGAAATCTCGGTCTGTATGAACCGAATTCCTGTCTTGCAGGCCTGTAAGGTCTGTTATTCCAAGGTTTATGGAATGTTTTCCTATTCCTTACTTTAACTGGTTGGGGGTTATGTTGTGTTTTGTTATCTCTCCAGGTGGGAGTCCGGGTAGGATCCCTGGTTGGGGGAAGTTCTTCATCTGCCCCCTTATCTAAATCCTCCAGTGAAGTTACCCTAGAGTCCCTGAAGAATTTCCTTTTCTTTCTTATTTTTAATTCATTAGTCTCCTTTTCAAGTTTGGTGAGAATGATTTTTTCTTTCTCTTTTACTTCTTCTAAATCACTAGAAGGGACGATACGGGTTTTTAACACTTCAATTTCTCGGTTTGCTTCCAATAAATTTTCCTTTCTTTCTTTTATTATTAGTTCTACTAGGGATAAGCCACATTGATTGAGAATTTTCTCCCATTCCTTCAGAAATGCTTCACTCTCATTGGTGAAGGATGGTTTCTTTATAATTCTCAATCCCTTGGGGACAAGATGGTGTGTCAGGTAATGTTCTAGTGTGATTACCTCCCACCATAGACGATTTTCCTTTATCATAATCCTCTCTAACTTTGTGAGTATATTAGGGAGATCATCATCATCCTCATTAGTATCCTCCGAGTTTTCATTCAGGAATATTTTGGATGATGTTCTCCTATGGTCTCTAAATGCAAACATCTCTGCAGCACCCTCGTCATACACTAGTGTTTGGACAAATCGAAAGACACAAAGAAACGGATGTGCATTCACAAGGGTTGCGCAATAAAAGCAGACAAGGCAGCCTTACTGACAACACGGATAGGGACAAACACAAAATCCCTGAATACTCAATGAATACAAAAGATGTGCAGTAGTATTGGCGCTGAGTCCGTAAGATGTACCCTTATATTGCTAAGGGAATATATAAATGAGATCTAGTGGATGTATGAAGTACAATACATTTTATTGAACATACATCTGAAGGATGACCCGGTGATAGGAAAAATCATTCCTGATAGGCCTATGTTCATTTACAAAAAAGCCCAATCCTTGAAAGACCGTTTAGTTAAGAGTAGCCTACCGGAGAAATCTTTAGCCAGGATGTGTAATCAAGGCTTCCATAGGTGTGGTGATTGTCTAATGTGCAGGACAACCACCAGGAAAGACATACCACGTAAATGCACAGAGTTCACAGTCAATGGAAAGAACTATAAAATCAAAGATTTCATCACTTGTCACTCAAGAAATGTCATCTATTTTCTTGAGTGCAAGTGTGGGCTAATATATGTAGGCAAGACATCCAGGCCCTTGAAAATTAGAATGGCGGAGCATGTGTACAATATCCGCAAGGGCCTGGATAGTCATCCCTTTTCAGATCACTTCACAAAAATACATAATAAATGTGAGGGACATATCATAAGATATCTAGGGATTCAGCAAGTTAAAGCAAGTTGGAAAAACAAAAATCTTGAAACAATTTTAGCTCAAAATGAGATGCGTTGGATTTTTAATTTAAATTCTCTTAAACCAAACGGTCATAATGTTGATTTTGAATTGAAGTGGTTTTTAGATTGAGTTTTTATCTTACTGTATTTTATCTGATTGTATTTTTTATCTGGTTGTAATTTTTTTCTTTTAATTTTTTTCTTTTATATTTTTTCTTGTTCATTATATTCATCTGCTGCTACAACATTCAAAATGAGTGACCAACTCGGGTAAAAGGGATGGACAAGTGGGAATACATAGTACCACCAAGATTGGTCAGAGTTGGTCCTCCACTGAATATATCTAAGGAAAATTCAAGCATTATGGGAATCACATGAATATGCCGCACTGTGCTACCCTCAAAAAAGATGGCCGACGGGGATTCACCATAGGCAACCTGATAACAACTAGGGAATCTAACCACCCACTCTCAGAGGCAGTGAACGCACCCAGGAGTGATTCAAATTTGATAGAGAAAACACAGATATATCAGCAGCACGCAAGAGATCTATATTGTATTTGAACGTAAACCGGGATACTTCCTGACCGGCGGTGGAACGCAAAAGACATCACTTCCGGTCCTCACCATTGGAACGCAAACAAGAGCATTTCCGGTTGACGGTGAAACGCAGGAGACGTCATTTCCGGCGGAACAAGCCGGGGCGATACGGCGCTCCGGTAAAACCACAGGTGTTAGGAGTGATAGACTAATGGTTAGGGGTATAAATCATCCCCATAAGCCCTCAAATTCAATCCACAAACTTGAAAAAGGTCTAAAATAAATGACCGAAACGCGTTGTTACACTGGATTGAACACTGGACCTGGGAACGGTGAACACCTGGCAAAGGACTAAGAAGCTGATTTCTGCCCTGTGCGGTGGTGCCGGGCTACATCAGCGCCGGACCAGCATTGCTTTCTTAAGCTAGCCCACCGCAGGGCCACCAAAGGGTGAGAGACTTACCATCTGCTTACTGCACCAGCACTTTAACCAAGTCACTATCCCCCAGCTCCAGTTGCACATATATGTATTGTATCGTGTCCATTAAGTTTGCATTTTTAATTTTTTAAACTTCATTCAATGTTGTGTATGTATGTTCAATAAAATGTATTGTACTTCATACATCCACTAGATCTCATTTATATATTCCCTTAGCAATATAAGGGTACATCTTACGGACTCAGCGCCAATACTACTGCACATCTTTTGTATTCATTGAGTATTCAGGGATTTTGTGTTTGTCCCTATCCGTGTTGTCAGTAAGGCTGCCTTGTCTGCTTTTATTGCGCAACCCTTGTGAATGCACATCCGTTTCTTTGTGTCTTTCGATTTGTCCAAACACTAGTGTATGACGAGGGTGCTGCAGAGATGTTTGCATTTAGAGACCATAGGAGAACATCATCCAAAATATTCCTGAATGAAAACTCGGAGGATACTAATGAGGATGATGATGATCTCCCTAATATACTCACAAAGTTAGAGAGGATTATGATAAAGGAAAATCGTCTATGGTGGGAGGTAATCACACTAGAACATTACCTGACACACCATCTTGTCCCCAAGGGATTGAGAATTATAAAGAAACCATCCTTCACCAATGAGAGTGAAGCATTTCTGAAGGAATGGGAGAAAATTCTCAATCAATGTGGCTTATCCCTAGTAGAACTAATAATAAAAGAAAGAAAGGAAAATTTATTGGAAGCAAACCGAGAAATTGAAGTGTTAAAAACCCGTATCGTCCCTTCTAGTGATTTAGAAGAAGTAAAAGAGAAAGAAAAAATCATTCTCACCAAACTTGAAAAGGAGACTAATGAATTAAAAATAAGAAAGAAAAGGAAATTCTTCAGGGACTCTAGGGTAACTTCACTGGAGGATTTAGATAAGGGGGCAGATGAAGAACTTCCCCCAACCAGGGATCCTACCCGGACTCCCACCTGGAGAGATAACAAAACACAACATAACCCCCAACCAGTTAAAGTAAGGAATAGGAAAACATTCCATAAACCTTGGAATAACAGACCTTACAGGCCTGCAAGACAGGAATTCGGTTCATACAGACCGAGATTTCAACATAGGAAGGAAGAATGGAATGATAACTATCATAGTTATGATATAAGACCCCCAGAGAAAAGGAACGAGAATTGGAGGACCCCAAGAAGGAGAGACCTGGAATATCCAGAATCGGAAAGACCCCTAAGAACAAGAATGTACAAAGAGAACCCACTTCAGGATAAGAGAACTGATACTGAAGGTGGATGGCAAACATCAAGAAGGAATCCTAGTTTTTTAGAACAGGACTTCCGGCAACAGAGAAACAGATAACTGATAAACCGACCAGGAGGGGTAAAAGAGGAGGTGTAGTCAAGAAGAAGAAGAAGTCTGCATCACGTACCACCAACCCCCATATGATCCAAAAAGAAAAAAACACCAATCAGAATCAGTTCGTAAAAGAACCTACAAGCAGAATCTTCAATTTAAGTGATCATGAATTATCTGATGTAGAAAAAAACGTCCTCATGAAAGGGCTTAAATTTGCCCCTTCTAGTGACCCCAACCCCTTTGAGATGTTTGTGGACTTACAAAAATATGTAAGGAAGTTGAGCCTCAAAAAATTCTTTCAGGGAAAAGAAACAAACACCGAAATTGCGACCAATAATGGGAAAACCTTCAAAAAGAAATCACATTTCTATCCCCAGCATGTGAAAGGAGGAAGTATAGAATGCTTCAACTCCATCGTGACGAAAGAACTGAGGAAAATCCCCAAACCAAAGAAAAATAATCTTTCACAAAAAGAAAGACTAGCTCTGTCATCTCTACAGAAGAATACAAATCTGACCATCAAACCTGCAGATAAAGGGGGAGGGGTTGTACTCATGAATACAATCAATTATATGAAAGAAATAGAAAGGCAGTTGGGGGATGAGGGAACATATAAAAAACTGAAGGCGGATCCCATCGCCAATATGATTAAGAAGTTAGACGATCTCACGAAGAGAGCTATGGAAAGTGGTGCCATCTCTGCGACAGAACGAGACTATATCCACATAGATAATCCCTCTACACCGACAATATATGTCCTGCCGAAGATCCACAAGGACCGAGTAAACCCCCCAGGACGCCCAATCATCACGGGGACAAATAGTCTGTCATCGAATCTATCAGCAATGGTGGATTCGTATCTACAACCACTGGTCAGTGAAACTCCCGCCTTTTTAAAAGATACAGGGGATGTTTTGAGGAAGTTGGAAAAAGTTGTCTGGAGTGAGGAATGCACCATGGTTAGTGCAGATGTCAGCACTTTATATACCATCATCAATTGGCAAGAAGGAAAGAAAGCCATTGAGCACTTCTTACAAAGGAGTAAATATAAGGAAGAAGTGAGATCATTCATAATTGAATCGATCGATTTCATTCTCACCAACAACTATTTCTACTACAATGGATCATATTATCTTCAAATCAGGGGCACTGCCATGGGCACCAGGTTCGCTCCAAGTTATGCCAACTTGTACATGGCCTATTGGGAGATGCGACACATTGACCCAATAAGGACATCTGGAGCGAACCTGGTGTCATGGTGGAGGTTCATTGACGATATTCTTCTTTTTTGGAGGGGAACAGACGAAAGTCTTTCCTTATTTCTTGAGTCACTCAATTCAAATGATTTTAACATCCAATTAACCTTTTCTCGGAGTAAAAAGGAGATCATTTTTTTAGATCTGCAAATTTATATTGGGGATAATAAAATTTGCACCAAAACTCATCGGAAACCGACCGATTCCAATTCCTATATCAGCGTAGATAGTGAACATCATTGCAAATGGTTGGAGAACATCCCCATAGGTCAATACAAAAGACTGAAAAGAAACTGTACTGACCCTAAAGTATTTGAGGTACAGAAGAAAGAAATGGGGGATCGCTTCCGGGAAAAGGGGTATTCAGAATCCACTTTAGCAAAAGCTGAAAAACAGGTCTCAGGCACAGAAAGAGATCATCTCATAAAAGAAAAGGAAAAAAACCCCTCTCAGACCAGTCATAACCCATATGAATGGGCATTTGTCACCAAGTATGGTGCACACCATAAAAGAATCGAGAGTATTTTCAAAGAAAACTGGAAAATTCTGAAGGATGACCCGGTGATAGGAAAAATCATTCCTGATAGGCCTATGTTCATTTACAAAAAAGCCCAATCCTTGAAAGACCGTTTAGTTAAGAGTAGCCTACCGGAGAAATCTTTAGCCAGGATGTGTAATCAAGGCTTCCATAGGTGTGGTGATTGTCTAATGTGCAGGACAACCACCAGGAAAGACATACCACGTAAATGCACAGAGTTCACAGTCAATGGAAAGAACTATAAAATCAAAGATTTCATCACTTGTCACTCAAGAAATGTCATCTATTTTCTTGAGTGCAAGTGTGGGCTAATATATGTAGGCAAGACATCCAGGCCCTTGAAAATTAGAATGGCGGAGCATGTGTACAATATCCGCAAGGGCCTGGATAGTCATCCCTTTTCAGATCACTTCACAAAAATACATAATAAATGTGAGGGACATATCATAAGATATCTAGGGATTCAGCAAGTTAAAGCAAGTTGGAAAAACAAAAATCTTGAAACAATTTTAGCTCAAAATGAGATGCGTTGGATTTTTAATTTAAATTCTCTTAAACCAAACGGTCATAATGTTGATTTTGAATTGAAGTGGTTTTTAGATTGAGTTTTTATCTTACTGTATTTTATCTGATTGTATTTTTTATCTGGTTGTAATTTTTTTCTTTTAATTTTTTTCTTTTATATTTTTTCTTGTTCATTATATTCATCTGCTGCTACAACATTCAAAATGAGTGACCAACTCGGGTAAAAGGGATGGACAAGTGGGAATACATAGTACCACCAAGATTGGTCAGAGTTGGTCCTCCACTGAATATATCTAAGGAAAATTCAAGCATTATGGGAATCACATGAATATGCCGCACTGTGCTACCCTCAAAAAAGATGGCCGACGGGGATTCACCATAGGCAACCTGATAACAACTAGGGAATCTAACCACCCACTCTCAGAGGCAGTGAACGCACCCAGGAGTGATTCAAATTTGATAGAGAAAACACAGATATATCAGCAGCACGCAAGAGATCTATATTGTATTTGAACGTAAACCGGGATACTTCCTGACCGGCGGTGGAACGCAAAAGACATCACTTCCGGTCCTCACCATTGGAACGCAAACAAGAGCATTTCCGGTTGACGGTGAAACGCAGGAGACGTCATTTCCGGCGGAACAAGCCGGGGCGATACGGCGCTCCGGTAAAACCACAGGTGTTAGGAGTGATAGACTAATGGTTAGGGGTATAAATCATCCCCATAAGCCCTCAAATTCAATCCACAAACTTGAAAAAGGTCTAAAATAAATGACCGAAACGCGTTGTTACACTGGATTGAACACTGGACCTGGGAACGGTGAACACCTGGCAAAGGACTAAGAAGCTGATTTCTGCCCTGTGCGGTGGTGCCGGGCTACATCAGCGCCGGACCAGCATTGCTTTCTTAAGCTAGCCCACCGCAGGGCCACCAAAGGGTGAGAGACTTACCATCTGCTTACTGCACCAGCACTTTAACCAAGTCACTATCCCCCAGCTCCAGTTGCACATATATGTATTGTATCGTGTCCATTAAGTTTGCATTTTTAATTTTTTAAACTTCATTCAATGTTGTGTATGTATGTTCAATAAAATGTATTGTACTTCATACATCCACTAGATCTCATTTATATATTCCCTTAGCAATATAAGGGTACATCTTACGGACTCAGCGCCAATACTACTGCACATCTTTTGTATTCATTGGTGTGAGGGTAGAAAGGTTTCTCCCGTGGAATTTCGAATTGGCCGTTTTCTGCTTTTCCTGCAAGCAGGTGTGGATATGGGCCTACGATTGGGCTCCATCAAAGTGCAGATTTCGGCGCTCTCCATTTTCTTCCAGAAACAACTTGCATTGTTGCCAGAGGTGCAGACTTTCCTGAAAGGAGTTCTTCATATGCAAACGCTTTTCGTCCCTCCCATGGCTCCGTGGGATCTCAGTGTGGTTTTGTCCCTTCTTCAATCGGACTGGTTTGAACCTTTACGAAAGGTGGAATTGAAGTTTCTCACTTGGAAGACTATCATGTTGCTGGCATTGGCATCTGCAAGGTGTGTCTCTGAATTGGGGGCCTTGTCCTGTAAGAGCCCGTACTTGATTTTTCATGAGAATAGGGCTGAACTCAGAACTTGACCTCAATCTTTGCCTAAAGTGGTGGCAGCTATTCACATGAATCAGCCTCTTGGTGTTGTCTGACGCTTCTGTGGCCCCAGAGTCCTTGGATGTGGTGAGGGCTCTGAGGATTTATGTCAAAAGGACGGCCCGTCTTCGGAAATCTGACTCACTGTTTGTCATTTATGATGCCACCAAGATTGGTCTGCCGGCTTCTAAGCAATCTATTGCTCGTTGGCTCAGTTTGACTATTCAACAGGCCTATACTTTGGTGGCTCTGCCTTTGCCGACGTCCATTCAGGTCCACTCGACGAGGTCGGTGGGTGTCTCGGCTTTACAGTTGTGCTGAGCTGCTACTTGGTCTGGTTAGAACACATTTGTGAAGTTCTATAGGTTTGACACTTTGGCCAAGGATGACCTTCAGTTTGGTCAGATGGTTTTACAGGGGTCTCAGCACTCTCTCACCCATTTTGGGAGCTTTGGGACTTCCCCACGGTACTAAAGTACAGTTCCCCAGTATCCACTAGGATGTTAGAGAAAATAGGAATTTAATACCTACCGGTAATTCCTTTTCTCGTCCATAGTGGATACTGGGCGCCCGACTCACTGCTTCGTTTCCTGCTTACTGTCTGTAAGTGTTTTGGTTGGTCCGCCGTTGCGGTTCCTTGGTTTTGTTGGGTTAGCTTTGCTATCCTTGATGTTATGGACGTTGCTATTCTCTGTTCCGGTTAGCGCTCCTTTGTTGATTATGGTTGTGTCTTGGCTTGTTGCCTCACCACTGTGGTATTTGTTTCTTCTCTCGTGGTATGTCCGTCTCCTCGGGCACAGTTTTCCTAGACTGAGTCTGGTAGGAGGGGCATAGAGGGGAGGAGCCAGCACACACATACACATACTAAAGTTTTTTTTTTAAAGTGCCAGGCTCCAGTGGACCCGATCTATACCCCACGGTACTAAAGTACAGTTCCCCAGCATCCACTATGGACTACGGGAAAAGGAATTACTGGTATTAAATTCCTATTTTTTCTATTGTGTGTGGAACTCATCACCTTCTTCCTCTCATCTCCATTATATCTGTATATGTGTTGTAGGTCCCCCGCCAGCTCCCGTCTCTGCTTCCCTGTTTATGTGCCGCCGGCTCCAGCCTACATCAGGTTGCCATCTTTCACACTGCCCCAACCACAGCTTGCCATCGCATGCCGAGTCTAACTAGCCTATGAGGCTCAAGTTACAGAACTAGACTCTCCACAAGTAGGATCCAAAGTCTTATACAAATACATTTGAACTTGATAAAGTTGGTAGGAAACCGAATAATAATCAATGGACTATAGCTCAACCTGATCAAAACTTCTATACTTTGGGTAATAGAACAAACAAACATTTAGAAAGAATGCAAACATTGGGGTCAAAAATCATGATTGTGTTAAGCGCTATTCAACCACTGTCAAACTGGGGTTTCAAACCCCCTGGACATGGGAAATCAGGCGCGTTATATTACAAGAAGTTATGTAGCCCTACAAATGATGACACATTTCCCCCTGCCTACAGAGCTGCTTTCTAATGCTGGCCATAAACTAGATGGCAAAATACCTGACTAAACGTACGAGGCGCTAAGCAATGCAATGATAATAGCCATGACTCCATATACAGCACAATGTACGGACAGTCCATGCATGTCATTTACAGAACGACGGTCGGCACGATGAAACGTTTGATAATTTATTCAACCGACCCTCCATGAGGGGTATTTCCTGTTGGTATAGTTTATTAAAAGGTGCTTCTAAACCTGGTACCATCCCTGCTCTTTCAATATGGGAAATGGATCTTTCTGTTACGGATGATGATTGAAATTCCATATTTTGAACGTGTTTTACCGGAATACATACTATATCCCGGCTGTCAGGGTGCCGTCGGTCACATGACCAACCACGTCATCCCGATATTGAAGATCCCGACATAGGAGGGGGTAAGTATTTCTACCCCCTCCCTCTTCTTATTCCTAACCCTTCGGTAGCAGCTAACCCTTCAGAGGTGTCAGCTACGGCTGACCCTGGAGGGGGTGACGTCTAGGACTGCCCCTCCCCTTCCCCCGGTGCCTAACCCAAACCCTCAACCCCCAGGCCATAACTCTAATCGCCACCCCAAAACTCACCTTCGGGATGTCGGCTGTTGGTAATCCGACGCTGGTCTCCTGAGTAGTTTCAGGATTCCAGCGTTGGTCACATGGCCACCAACATCCTGACAACCTGGATGCTTAACGCATCTCGTTTTACCTTTTTGTAATGCATTTCCCATACTGAAATTTTATATAAACTTTTCCATCTGCTACATTTGACCCCTGAGAGGTTGCATATAATATGGTCTTGTGTTTCTAGTCACTGTAGGCCTAACTGTGGCAGGTCGGGGACCTATATCATGTTTTTTGGACACACGTCCTAAGATCCGTCCTTTGTGGCGCCAGGTTTTTGGGTTAATTTCTGAAACATCACTGTACCTCCAGATAGATCTCCTTGTAGCTCTATTTCATCGTCATTATGGGGATGTTGCCTCAGGAGACAGATATGTGATGGGACATATTGTAATTGCTATGAAAGCCCTTATAGTTCACCATTGGCGCTCGGACGTTATACCACGTCTTGAAGCGTAAGAAACCAAAGTTCAGGCTCATTGCGACTTTGAGACAGCGGGTGTTTCCATTCCTCTTCAGCCAATAATCCACTGATGAAATGATTTGGGTGGAGTGATTACAGATCTACTTCCAGGACAGCTGCCGGCGCAGTTCGTACTTCTGTAGCCTCCTTCTCTTTATAGAGGACTAGGGGGGTCATTCCGAGTTGATCGCTAGCTGCCGTTGTTTGCTGCGTAGTGATCAGTGATCTGCGCATGCGTATGCACCGCAATGCGCACGCGCGTCGTACAGGTACGAAGTCCATTGTGGTTTTGCACTGGTTCTAGTGACGATTCCAATCGCATAGCCAAAGGCAAGGAGATTGACAGAAAGAGGGCGTTTGTGGGTGTCAACTGACCGTTTTCTGGGAGTGTTTGGAAAAACGCAGGCATGGTCGGGCGTTTGCTGGGTGGGTATCTGACGTCTTAACCGTGTATCTCGTCACAGAAATCATCGCACAGGATAAGTAAATACAGGGCTGGTCTTGTTTTGCACAATATGTGTTTGCAGGTGCTCTGCTGCACAGGCGTTCGCACTCCTGCAAAGCGAAAATACACTCCCCCGTGGGCGGCGACTATGCATTTGCACGGCTGCTAAAAACTGCTAGCGAGCGATCAACTCAGAATGACCCCCTAGGTTTTAGTATTCAATTCGCCTTGGTTTCCATGCCTTAATATTGGAGTTTATAAAACTTCCTTATGGTTATTGTGTTTACAATTGATTTATTGATTTTTATTTCTGCATTCATGTAGTGTTAATCTTTCCTTTCTCCTTCCCTTCCTTATTATTTATTTTGTATTATTATTATTTCATTTGCGCTATATGCTTTTGTACGAGATTTATTATACTGCACGAAAATTGTATCTTATACTATTTCAATATAAATCTAATTTATTTTTAAATCAACCGATCCTGTCTGTTTTCACACGTTGGGCGATTATTGCTCATGTACTTACAGTGAACGATCATAGCTCAGAACGGTCATGTATCAGCCAGATCTGAATGGTTTTTAGATTTTAAATCCCTGTCTTTGTTCGAGTAAAGAAGACACTTGTCTATATATACTATATAGGTCAGCCTTCTAGTCTCTCACTTTGGAATAAATATTGGCCTGTGCAGGACTTGACAGCCTGTCCATTATTTGACAGTTGTGCGCAAAGCGAGAAGACGAGTATCTGACTTGAACTATTAGACAAGACAATAGTGCTGGATAAAAATGCATAATGAAGAGCAGCCCAGACGCTAAACTAAGCAGTTTCCAGTAAACAAGACCTCATCAGGTTCCAGCTTGGACTGATCTGAAAGTTAAATAAGGCTTACGGCAGTTCTGTAATGCTGATCAAGTGGCCAAGAAAGGACCAGTTCTACAGTACGTCTGCTCTGCCCTTTCTATTCCTGAGATCACTGGATCAGTGGAATAAAGAGAGGCAAGCTTGAGCTATGGAAATAGAAGCAAAGTTTCGTTTTCTTTTCCTTATAAGAAATCAGTTTTCACTTTCTCTTAGGTCTCCTTCTCTCCACCGCCCCTCCCCCTCTTTCAGTGTCTGTCTCTCGTTCTCTTTCCATTCCGAACACTTTCTCCCTCTGATCTTCTCTCCTGCCCTATAAATCTGTATGTCTGTCTGTCTCTCTCTCTCTCTCTCTTTCTCTCTCTCACAAGGGCTAATTTGCATGAATCTCGCTTCAGGAATGTAAATGGCGAGTTTTTGCATACGACGCACGTGCAGGAGTGGCTGTACACATTTTTGCATAAGTCCATCCAGTTGAGCCGGACGCAAGTTGGCCAGATCTGTCTTTCCATGAAATAGTGCGTTTTGGGACGGGAACTGGATGGCAGCAAATTGCATGGAGTAACCCAGACTTGTGGGAGTATCATGTGAGTGCTGTGGGCTTACTTCTGAGTCGTGTGTACGGATCAGGAAAGCCTGTTCCACACGGAATGCTTGCACCCAGTATGGGGCAGGTGCAAGGGCACATACTAGTGACAGCTGGCATAAAATCAATGAGCATGGTTTCGGCTTGCAAACGCATAATCCCCCACTTTAATTGAACATATGCTTGCACTGCCATAAAGTAATAAAACAGGCTATCGCAACTGCCCCACAACTAGACACTTGGGGCTAAATATAATAGCCTCCGAGTGTCCCACTTGCTCCCAACGCGAGTCCCATTTGTTGTCTGGCAACCGGGACATAGCGTCTTCCAGCCGGAAGGGCTGACCATCTCCGTCTGTCACTAGGCAACCAGGGCGCCGCTCAGCTACTGCGTCCCCAGATTCCTAGCAAAATAGCCACTCTCTGTCAGTGTGGCTTGTGTATGTACAGCACTGCAGCTGCACTGAATTTGTAATTAACAGAGCAATACCAGACTGACTTTCCTCATTGGTCAGTGTTGCTGTTATAAGCCAGTCAGCCCAGCTCTCTGTGCCGATTATAGGCCCTCATTCCGAGTCGTTCGCTCTGTAATTTTCTTCGCATCGCAGTGAAATTCCGCTTAGTACGCATGCGCAATATTCGCACTGCGACTGCGCCAAGTAATTTTACAATGAAGATAGTATTTTTACTCACGGCTTTTTCTTCGCTCTGGCGAACGTAGTGTGATTGACAGGAAATGGGTGTTACTGGGCGGAAACACAGCGTTTTCGGGGCGTGTGGATAAAAACGCTACCGTTTCCGGAAAAAACGCAGGAGTGGCCGGAGAAACGGGGGAGTGTCTGGGCGAACGCTGGGTGTGTTTATGACGTCAAACCAGGAACGACAAGCACTGAACTGAACGCAGATGCCGAGTAAGTCTGAAGCTACTCTGAAACTGCTAAGTAGTTTGTAATCGCAATATTGCGAATACATCGGTCGCAATTTTAAGAAGCTAAGATACACTCCCAGTAGGCGTAGGCTTAGCGTGAGCAACTCTGCTAAATTCGCCTTGCGAGCGATCAACTCGGAATGAGGGCCATAGTTTGTGTCTCGTCAGTGTAAGATGCTGGTCCCAGTCCTCAGAGCCTGCTGATACTGTCAGTTCTGTGGATACTCTGCCCATTTGCCTGCCTGTCTGAACCCACGTCCTGCTCCAGAGTGTATTTACCTTTTATTTGTTTCATCAATGTTTCTTGTGCTTAGCCTGCAAGTTATATCATCTTCACAGTGGGGGGAAAGTCGACATGAACAAGGTCGACATGAGTTTTTAACATTTTCCATTTTTTTTAGTTTTTCATATTTTACGATCCACGTGGACTACGATTGGGAACGGTAACCTGTGCAGAGCGCAGCGAGGCACCTCGCCAGAAGCCATGCGAGGGGACATGGTGCACTAATTGGGTTCCCGGTCACTCTACGAAGAAAACAACACCAAAAAAGACATAAAAAACGCATGTCGACCGTTTTCCATGTCGACCTTTTGTCCATGTCGACTTATTGCAGGTGCCAACCTAAGGTGTGTCGACCAATTGGTGTCGACCTAAGGTGTGTGTCGACCTAGTGTCGACCCGGAGTCCCATACCCCCCTTCCCTTCGTCCAATAGGTCCAAGCATTATGTCTGGTCACCTAGTGGGGTCTCCCCAATGTTCTGTCACCCACCCACTTTATAATGCTTTCCATTTGACAACTCACAATGGCCCTCATTCCGAGTTGTTCGCTCGGTAATTTTCTTCGCATTGCAGCGATTTTCCGCTAATTGCGTATGCGCAATGTTCGCACTGCGCCAAGTAAATTTGCTAAGAAGTTTGGTATTTTACTCACGGCATTACGAGGTTTTTTCTTCGTTCTGGTGATTGGAGTGTGATTGACAGGAAGTGGGTGTTTCTGGGCGGAAACTGGCCGTTTTATGGGAGTGTGTGAAAAAACGCTGCCGTTTCTGGGAAAAATGCGGGAGTTGCTGAAGAAACGGGGGAGTGTCTTGGCGAACGCTGGGTGTGTTTGTTACGTCAAACCAGGAACGACAAGCACTGAACTGATCGCACTGGAAGAGTAAGTCTCGAGCTACTCAGAAACTGCACAGAGAAGTCTTTTCGCAATATTGCGAATACTTCGTTCGCAATTCTGCTAAGCTAAGATACACTCCCAGAGGGCGGCGGCTTAGCGTGTGTACTGCTGCGAAAATCGGCTAGCGAGCGAACAACTCGGAATGAGGGCCCATGTTTTATTAATAAAGACTAGTAAAATAAAATAGAAAAGAACTGTCAATGACCTTTATCTATGTTCAGTCAGGATGTAAACACAGCTTTAAAAGGAAAGAAACCTCCATCTGACAATCTAGAATGTTTTTGTAATAGAACTCCAGACATCATAAATAGTAGATAATGACGTAACTGAATATCACAATTACAGCTCATAGCAGTCCATTGCAGTGTTATCTGTCAGGATCCTGGTCTATTTCATGCTTGTACTAGCGTTCTCTGAAGCTTACCTCCTGATCTGTAGGGATTTCTCTCACTCCAGCAAAGTGCCATGCAGTTCTCAGCTTTCAGCTGCAGCATGTGTTGTGTTAATCACTTCTAATTAAACTACCTGTGTGAGGATTCCTCTATGTGAGAGCTGCCGAGGGGCCTTAATTCAGACTGGATTACTGCAGAGGCAGCAATCACAGTCTGAAGCCCTTTGCGGAGTGTGCCCAGTGAGATGCTAACAGGCAGAGGCGGTCGCGGGGCGGGAGGGGGCGTGCCAACGGTGTTAGAACGCGTTGGCAGGACAACGCAGGCACGTCTGGACCGTTCCTGAGACGGGCCACGGCGGCTGCGTGACTGCAACCCAGGATGCGGCGAGTAGCCGCCTACCAGCGCAGCTAGGCTGCGCAGGTAGGGTGCTACTCACCAGGTGCAAAAGCAGGTCTCTCTGTGAATTGTTTCCAGCAGCCATGTTACCTGATCAGCTGACCGGACTGTTTTACCAATAGGAGTGCTAGTATCCTCAGCTGACTCCTTCCTCCAATGGCAGCTTACCTAATGGTATAAATCTGGTCTCCAAGAACAGGAAGGGGCCTGTTCAACTTCGTCTTCCTTCATGTGTCACTGCTGTAGTTTCCAAGCTCCACTCTGTGGGGGTAATTCTGAGTTGATCGCAGCAGCATGATTGTTAGCAATTGGGCAAAACCATGTGCACTGCAGGTGTGGCAGATATAACATTTGCAGAGAGAGTTAGATTTGGGTGGGTTATTTTGTTTCTGTGCAGGGTAAATACTGGCTGCTTTATTTTTACACTGCAATTTAGATTTCAGTTTGAATACACCCCACCCAAATCTAACTCTCTCTGCACATGTTATATCTGCCTCCCCTGCAGTGCACATGATTTTGCCCAACTGCTAACAAAATTGCTGCTGCGATCAACTCAGAATTAGGCCCAGTATCTCCACATGTTTCCCAGAGCATTGTGTTTATCACTTAGTGCTTCTCTATGTGTTCTCCAGTGCCAACTACCATCGGACTTCTCTACGTGTTCTCCAGTACTGATTACCATCGGACATCTCTACGTGTTCTCCAGTGTCGATTACCATCGGACATCTCTACGTGTTCTCCAATGCCGATTACCATCGGAGATCTTTACGTGGTCTCCAGTGCCGATTACCATCGGACATATTTACGTGGTCTCCATTGCCGATTACCATCGGACATCACCAGTTCTCAAGTACCGAGTGCCATCGGTTTAACATAATTTGTTCAAGTGTTTCCAAGATCACAATTTCTCAAAGTACCGAGTGCCATCGTTTAAACATCATTTGTCCCTCAAGTGTTTTCAAGTTCACCTGTTCTTAAGTACCGTGTACCATCAGTCAAGCATACTTTCTTCAAGTGTTTTCAAGTTCACCTGTTCTGAAGTACCGTGTGCCATCGGTCCAGCATCATTCATTTCTTCAAGTGTTACCAAGTTCACCTGTTCTCAAGTACCATTTGCCATCGGTCAAGCATCATTCATTTCTTCAAGTGTTTCCAAGTTCACCTGTTCTCAAGTACCGAGTGCCTTCGGTTAAACATCTTTGTTTCTGCTAGTGTTTTTTCTCCAGTTCCCAAGAATTGAGTACTTTAGTGCTTCAGTTTCATCAAAGACTCTCTCATAATCAGTCTGCCGCTAGTTGTTTCTTTATAGGATTCCTCAGTTATTTCCTGGTGTCTGTCCAGGGGGCCGCGACCTGTCTATCGGAAGCAGCGAAACCCAAATCCCCATAGGAGGGGGTCACTGGTGAAATCCTTCTGGTGGGTTAGGTCCCGCCAACAATCGGTTATAGCGATATATGAGGAAGTCTTATATTCATCCTCCTTGGTTAGTGTGGCAGTCTGATCCTGTAATCTCATCTCAGAAACCACCATCTGAGTACATAGGGACCCATTATCATCCTACGTACCTGGGTTACTTACTCCTTTGCAACCAAGTCTGTGACGGGCGTAAAATGAGATAAAATATTAGTGTCACTTCACATGGGGATTATACCTTCGGGTATTTATTGGCCTGTATATGTTGCTCTATGACTTATACTAAATACTTTTATATTTTTTCTTCTCTCTGGACCTCCGCTTGTTATTGCTTCTCATGCTGCAAAGTGCGGGTACTTTGCGCAAGTGCAGGACCCCTTCTGCGCATACCATGCTTGCCTACCTTAAATTTCTCCTCTCCAGGAGAAGCCCAGAGAGGAAACGCTGCAGGAGGCTTCTGGGTTGCGGGCCGTGCTGTGACATCATAAAATGGCGCGATTTGTGTCATTTTAACCCCTTCCCCACCCTACGGTGGGGATTTGTGTCATTTTAACCCCTTCCCCAACCTACGAACCCGCGAATACGGGAGATTTCTCTCCATCCTGCCCGCATCACTAGGGTGCGAGCAGGATGCAGGAGACCTGCCTACTCTTCCAGGGGTGCGGGAGTCTACCCCAAAAACCGGGAGCCTCCCGCAGCTTCCGGGAGAGTAGGCAAGTATGGCGCATGTGCAAATGGTTCCTGTGACAACGGAAGCAGTTCACCATCAGACTGTCAGTGATTGTCCGTCTGATGCCGTTTGGCGGTGGTGACGGCCTCCCTTTCTGAAAACAGAGGCGTGTCGCCACCGTTTGGGGGAGGGAAGAGGCCAGTGTCTCCATCATTGGACGGAGATTTCCTGGCCTCTTACAAGGACCTGCGACGGCCGGCCTATCTGACCCCATGGGTGCCGCATGCTACCCAATGGTGTTGCAGTGGTCCGATGCCTGTGCCCTAGGATGCAGCTCCATCCACATCTGAATTAGCCCCTCTGTGTTTATTAATGAAGGCATTTATATAGTTATCAATCATTATCACTTGGATACAACACTTCTCAGATGTGAATGGATAGAACTGTGTAGGCAGATGAGTTTTATGTCACGTCCAAGGACAATGAGACTAAAAAAATTCTGCATCTGGAAAGGCAATTACAATCCTATTAAAGCTAGCCCTATGGAAGCATAAAAGCCCTTTTTAAATGCTGTTTATCAAACAGTATCAATAACCTAAAAATGTGATCACCGTATCAGACATAAGTCCACAACCCCTCTAGAAAACTCCCCCCCCCCCCCCCCCCCAGTTTTTCCTGTTAAGCAGGAAGCAAAATCGTCTTGTTAAATGTCATCCATCTAGGATAACAGGAAATGTTCAGTGGTCAAACCATCAAAGCCTGATGTATCTGATCCAGCTTTACATTGTGCACGAGTGACGCGGACGAGATAACCATCTCTATCATAGCACCTTATTTGCTCTTATGGTGCTTCTTTTGTCGTGGCTTTGTAGCTGAAGACTGTAAAGAAATAGCGCGTACTGTGAAAACAAGTCTACGCGAGGACTCAACGCTCTGTATTGCTATAGCAGACAACAAAACCACTCTGTGCTACAGTGCTCTGCAGTTGGCTGTAGGACCGTACATTACAGCTTGCAGAAAGAAACAGACACAAGGTTATGTGAGGACACAAAGTGATGTGAGGATACAGCTAGGGAGCAGGAGAACTCAGCCCAAAATGAGCTTTTTCCCTTTGACTTGGTTAGAGATTACGCAATGGAGAGGCCCTTTTTCACGCATCATCATTTTGTAAAGAAACAGCCCATCATGTTCTTCGTTGTATCTTTTCAGTTGGCCGAGACGAACTATGAACAAAATATCTGTTTTTGTCAACAAAGTATCTGCCAGTGACTGTGCGCCTATTCCCAGCTGTGCGAAAGATTGTCAGTTCCCGCATAATATACGCAAACCATAACCCTTTAGTAGCTGCGCATATGGCATTACAAATCTGGGGGAAAGAAAAACATTTCACGGCATACAGGGGAAAAAAACAACAACAACGGCGAAAAAAAGAACCATCTGGATTCCTGTGAATTTTGTTTCTGACTTATTTGTTGCGAAATCTTCTAAGAAGAAGATACAAAAACAAACAAAAAAGCTAACAGAAAAAAAATAAATCGTCATCGTACAGCTGGAGCCAAAAAATAAATAAAAATAAAACAAACCGTAGTCTAAAATATCCAGCGGGGAAAAAAGGGAACTGTTTTTTGTTTTTGTTTTTTTAACTTGCAGCGCCAAAAATAACAAACAAAAGGTTAAATTGAAGCAAAACGTAACATTTGCATTAAGCATCATTACTGGGGGGAAACGTGTAATGTAAAGCTTTTCGTTTTTTTTACTTTCTATTTTTACAGTATATTTTTCTTTTCCATTCCAAAAATAAGACAAAATGATTCATCCTTCGACGAACAATGAGAAATAGAGATGCATCTCTATGCCCATCTCCTAAATTAATATATTCCTCCACATTACACTTTAGAGACAGAAAACAACTTGTTTTTTGTTGTTTTTTAACCCGAAGTTTTGCATAAAATTTTTGGTATAAAATATTGTCAGATGATCAGACATTTTCTGGTTTGTAGCAGCAAACATAAAGACAGATCATGCCAATAACAGTTATGGGCTCCAGCGGAACAGTCCCTCTTAATGATAAACCACCACTTAGAATCCCGGCGCCAAAAGGCCATCCAATGGCATCCCAAAGGTAAGTATTAGGGTGAGGGTTAGCGTAAAGACCTGGGGGAAATTTAGAGTTACGCACCAGAGGAAGGGGGGGGGGGGGTAGCTGTAGCTGCCACCCGCTGTGTCCTTAGCCCTAGCCGCCACCCCAGGCGGGTTAGGGTAGGGGGCTGGGGAGGGGTAATTTAATTACCACGTCCCCTGACTGCAGATGGAACTAGAGGTGGGAGGTACAAGAGGGCACAGCACCTGAACTGCATAGTCGCAGCCCTGTCCACCTGATATGTGACATCAGGCAGAGGGGGCAGGGCCATGAAGGCTCAGGAGTGGGGTATAACTCTCCGTAATTTGGGAGTCTCCAGGACATTCCGGAAGAGTTGGCTAGCACACCTTGTAGATGTTTCTGCATCTTTTACATAGTTACATAGTTGGTGAGGTTGAAAAAGGACAAAATGTCCATCAAGTTCAACCTGTATTATAAAATTAAATATCATTTACATGCTGTAACCTTGGATATTTCTATCAGTTCCACCATTACTACCTCCTTTAGTAGAGAATTCCAAATCCTTACTGCTCTTATTGTGAAGAACCCTTTCCTTCATTATGTATAAAAAAAATTCTTCTATTCTCAGGGGGTTTCCGCGTGTCCTGTGTAGTGTTTTTATGATAAACAGATCATCTGGTAAGTCCTTGTAGTGTCCCTTAATGTATTTATAAATATTAATAATGTCCCCTCTCAGCCACCTCTTTTCCAGAGTAAACATATCTAACCTTGTAAGACTTTCCTCATAATTCAGTGCCTCTTACCGCTTAACCAGATTGGTGGCTCGCCTCTGAACCCTTTCTAGTTCCAAGATATCTTTTTAATAGTGCGGTGCCCAGAACTGTACAGAAGGTTATTAATAGGAACCAACATGGTTTTGTGAAGGACAGGTCATGTCAAACTAACTTAATACGTTTCTACAAGATATTGATCAGGGTAAAGCAGTGGATGTGGTCTTCTGGACTTTGCTAAGGCCTTTGACACAGTGCCACATAAGAGACTAATTTTCAAATTGAGAGAGCTTGGGGTGGGTGGCACTATTTGTACTTGGGTAAGTAATTGGCTGTACAACAGGAAACAGCGAGTGGTGATTAATGGGAAGTTCTCTGAATAGGGACTCAGTGCTTAGTTGAATACCGCAGGTTTCAGTACTCGGGCCATTGCTGTTTAACATATTCATTAATGACCTAGGAGTGGTCCTAGAAAGCACAGTGTCAATTTTCGCAGACGATAGTAAACTGTGTCAAGTAATTAATTCAGACAAGGATGTTGAGTCTCTACGGAATGACTTATCCAGACTGTAGGTCTGTACAGACAAATAGAGAATGAGGTTCAACATAGAAAAATGTAAAGTTATGCACTTTGGGACTGAGAACAATAGGGCAGCCTATAAACTAAATGGCAAAAATGTAGGGATAGTTTATAGGCTGCTCGATTGTTCTCAGTCCCAAAGTGCATAACTTTACATTTTTCTATATTGAACCTCAGTCTCCATTTGTCTGCCCAGACCTACAATCTGGATAAGTCATTCCTTAGAGACTCAACATCCTTGTCTGAATTAATTACTTGACACAGTTTGCTATCGTCTGCGAAAATTGACACTGTGCTTTCTAGGCCCACTCCTAGGTCATTAATGAATATGTTAAACAGCAATGGCCCGAGTACTGAACCCTGTGGTATTCCACTAAGCACTGAGGCTCTATTCAGAGAACTTCCCATTAATCATCACTCGCTGTTTCCTGTTGTACAGCCAATTATTTACCCAAGTACAAATAGTGTTAACCACCCCAAGCTCTCTCAATTTGAAAAGTGTCAATGGCCTTAGCAAAGTCCAGAAAGACCACATCCACTGCTTTACCATGATCTATATTTTAGCTCACTTTCTTATAGAAACTTATTAAGTTAGTTTGACATGACCTGTATTTCACAAAACCATGTTGGTTCCTATTAATAACTTGGAGGTATCTAAGTACTCTAGTATACTATCCCTTAATATACCTTCCAGTATTTTCCCCACTATAGATGTCAAACTTACCGGTCTGTAGTTGCAGGGATGGAGGGATGAGTTTTAATTCCCTTTTTAAATATTGGGACTACCTCTGCTGTACGCCAGTCCTTCCGTGTCATTCCTGATGTAATTGACTCACTGAAAATCAAATATAGGGGCCTCAATAGCTCTGAGTTAAGTTCCATAAGAACCTCAGGGTGTAGTCCATCCGGCCCAGGAGATTAATTTATCTTAATTTTACTTAGTTTCTCCCATACTACTTCCTCATTTGACCATGTACTTACAAAACATGTACTTTACTCTATACAATTCTTGATATTTCTGATTTGCCCTCAGACTTTTCAGCGCTGTCTTTACACTTAAGCTTAGTTTTCTACCTCCTCTTATACAAAACAACTCTACTCTCTTCAGTGAATAAATCTGTATATGGAGATTGACGTTGAGGTTTCTTTAATGACATCAAATCTCCTTTGGGTTCACTCAGCAAAGCCTTAATATAACATAAGAGGAAACATTTGTAAATAAAAAATGCTTTGGAAAACATCTCCTTTTCTGAGCTAACCTGTCAAACAGGTTTGGTTGCTGTCCACCTGACATAATAAACACTTCTGACGTAAGCCAACCGACTGCTTGCTATAATTGCATTTTCAGGAAGTTGTTGTGGTTCTTTGCATAGTAAGTCCAATAACGGTTACCCAGTGACCCAGGTCCAAGCCCAAAGGCACATTGAATGTATTTCCAGCCCTAGGAAATGCATTCACCAAATGTCTGGGTGAGTAATCGTATCCTTCGAGGAAACCAGTACAGCAGGAATCGCACACGATTGTGGACTGATGCTTTATAAAGCATTTCTACTCATGGCAAAGCTTATCCCTTAAAACCTGTGCACTGGTTCACAAATCCTGACGGGGGGTTAAGAAGTTACCTGGAACCTGGAAGACAAGAAATACTGCTGATGTTATTACATTTATTTTTTTAAATAGCTGCTTTGCTGTTGTTTGTGAGTGGAAACAAGGCAACCTGTAAAGTGGCAATCCGTTGGTAATGACAGAAGTAACCGTGTTTGGAATTCTCACAAAAGAAAAAAAATCAGTGACCTTAGCAAACCTCATTTCATGCAGGGTTTCTAGAGGAGGTTTCCAAATGCTTGTTTGTAGAGCGAGTATTGCCAGCCCATGAAGAGATCATAATTAGCATGTGACAAGCTATGGTCTGCCTCCTATACAGTGCGTGTATGTAATACATCAGACATATCCAGGGCCATTGCCAGATTAAGGGATGGGCGCAAGGGATACTGTACCCTGGGCCTCACTATGTCAGCCCGCCCATGAGCACACTGAAATCATTAGCTCTCCCTCTTGTGCAGCAGCAGAACCAGGCAGCCAAAATGTGGGCAGGGCAGTATGCAGTGCAGGCAGAGACACAGGAGTATCAGGTTTCATGAGCTACCGATGGAGCTTCCCAACCAGAGGAGAAATAGGAGGGGGGATGGGGGGAGAGCTGTAAGTGGCCCAGGGAAAAATAGGAAAAAAAACTCTGTTGGGATTTTCCCTCAAGCATAACCAGCCCCAGACTCTTTGAGCTGGTCCTGGTTCTAAAAATACAGGGGAGAAAATGACTGAGGTTCCCCTGTAGTTAAAGAACCAGCACTGGGCTCCTGAACCGGTCCTTATTCCAAAAATACATGGGGAAAAAGATGTAGGGGTCCCTCGTATTTTTGAAGCCAGCACCGAGCTCCACTAGCCAAGGAGGTAATGCATGTATATTCGTCACAGCACCGTAACATCCCCCATACCC
The DNA here is from genome assembly GCF_028390025.1 of Pseudophryne corroboree. Lineage (NCBI taxonomy): Eukaryota > Metazoa > Chordata > Amphibia > Anura > Myobatrachidae > Pseudophryne > Pseudophryne corroboree. The sequence goes on from NC_086452.1 coordinate 444,456,167, forward strand.
CCAAATTATTCAGCCCTGGCTGGGGCACCCTGGGGGAGTGGGGACCACCCCAGTAAAGGGGAACCCGCTTCCAGGGCACACAAGGCCAGGGCTGAAGTCTGCGACTATGCCCGGCACCCCTACGCTGATGGGTGCCGAGTTCATAGATTTTACATGTAGATTTAATATTGTCTTTATCAGGTGGAACTACAGGTGGCACCAATCATATATTAAAAGGGAAGTCCAGGTAGAGAGCATTTTGTACCTCCTGGATGCAATCTCAAAATTGCATATTTTCGCAGCGCATGCGCAGTCTGCCGATAATTAGAGATGTGCACTTGAAATTTTTCGGGTTTTGTGTTTTGGTTTTGGGTTCGGTTCCGCGGCCGTGTTTTGGGTTCGACCGCGTTTTGGCAAAACCTCACCGAATTTTTTTTGTCGGATTCGGGTGTGTTTTGGATTCGGGTGTTTTTTTTAAAAAACACTAAAAAAAAGCTTAAATCATAGAATTTGGGGGTCATTTTGATCCCAAAGTATTATTAACCTCAAAAACCATAATTTCCACTCATTTTCAGTCTATTCTGAATACCTCACACCTCACAATATTATTTTTAGTCCTAAAATTTGCACCTAGGTCGCTGGATGACTAAGCTAAGCGACCCTAGTGGCCGACACAAACACCGTGCCCATCTAGGAGTGGCACTGCAGTGTCACGCAGGATGGCCCTTCCAAAAAACACTCCCCAAACAGCACATGACGCAAAGAAAAAAAGAGGCGCAATGAGGTAGCTGTGTGAGTAAGATAAGCGACCCTAGTGGCCGACACAAACACCGGGCCCATCTAGGAGTGGCACTGCAGTGTCACGCAGGATGGCCCTTCCAAAAAACCCTCCCCAAACAGCACATGACGCAAAGAAAAAAAGAGGCGCAATGAGGTAGCTGTGTGAGTAAGATAAGCGACCCTAGTGGCCGACACAAACACCGGGCCCATCTAGGAGTGGCACTGCAGTGTCACGCAGGATGGCCCTTCCAAAAAACCCTCCCCAAACAGCACATGACGCAAAGAAAAAAAGAGGCGCAATGAGGTAGCTGTGTGAGTAAGATAAGCGACCCTAGTGGCCGACACAAACACCGTGCCCATCTAGGAGTGGCACTGCAGTGTCACGCAGGATGGCCCTTCCAAAAAACCCTCCCCAAACAGCACATGACGCAAAGAAAAAAAGAGGCGCAATGAGGTAGCTGTGTGAGTAAGATAAGCGACCCTAGTGGCCGACACAAACACCGGGCCCATCTAGGAGTGGCACTGCAGTGTCACGCAGGATGGCCCTTCCAAAAAACCCTCCCCAAACAGCACATGACGCAAAGAAAAAAAGAGGCGCAATGAGGTAGCTGTGTGAGTAAGATAAGCGACCCTAGTGGCCGACACAAACACCGGGCCCATCTAGGAGTGGCACTGCAGTGTCACGCAGGATGGCCCTTCCAAAAAACCCTCCCCAAACAGCACATGACGCAAAGAAAAAAAGAGGCGCAATGAGGTAGCTGTGTGAGTAAGATAAGCGACCCTAGTGGCCGACACAAACACCGGGCCCATCTAGGAGTGGCACTGCAGTGTCACGCAGGATGGCCCTTCCAAAAAACACTCCCCAAACAGCACATGACGCAAAGAAAAAAAGAGGCGCAATGAGGTAGCTGTGTGAGTAAGATAAGCGACCCTAGTGGCCGACACAAACACCGTGCCCATCTAGGAGTGGCACTGCAGTGTCACGCAGGATGGCCCTTCCAAAAAACATTCCCCAAACAGCACATGACGCAAAGAAAAATTAAAGAAAAAAGAGGTGCAACATGGAATTGTCCTTGGGCCCTCCCACCCACCCTTATGTTGTATAAACAGGACATGCACACTTTAACCAACCCATCATTTCAGTGACAGGGTCTGCCACACGACTGTGACTGAAATGACGGGTTGGTTTGGACCCCCACCAAAAAAGAAGCAATTAATCTCTCCTTGCACAAACTGGCTCTACAGAGGCAAGATGTCCACCTCATCATCATCCTCCGATATATCACCGTGTACATCCCCCTCCTCACAGATTATCAATTCGTCCCCACTGGAATCCACCATCTCAGCTCCCTGTGTACTTTGTGGAGGCAATTGCTGCTGGTCAATGTCTCCACGGAGGAATTGATTATAATTCATTTTAATGAACATCATCTTCTCCACATTTTCTGGAAGTAACCTCGTACGCCGATTGCTGACAAGGTGAGCGGCGGCACTAAACACTCTTTCGGAGTACACACTTGTGGGAGGGCAACTTAGGTAGAATAAAGCCAGTTTGTGCAAGGGCCTCCAAATTGCCTCTTTTTCCTGCCAGTATAAGTACGGACTCTGTGACGTGCCTACTTGGATGCGGTCACTCATATAATCCTCCACCATTCTTTCAATGGGGAGAGAATCATATGCAGTGACAGTAGACGACATGTCCGTAATCGTTGACAGGTCCTTCAGTCCGGACCAGATGTCAGCATCAGCAGTCGCTCCAGACTGCCCTGCATCACCGCCAGCGGGTGGGCTCGGAATTCTGAGCCTTTTCCTCGCACCCCCAGTTGCGGGAGAATGTGAAGGAGGAGATGTTGACAGGTCGCGTTCTGCTTGACTTGACAATTTTCTCACCAGCAGGTCTTTGAACCCCAGCAGACTTGTGTCTGCCGGAAAGAGAGATCCAAGGTAGGTTTTAAATCTAGGATCGAGCACGGTGGCCAAAATGTAGTGCTCTGATTTCAACAGATTGACCACCCGTGAATCCTTGTTAAGCGAATTAAGGGCTCCATCCACAAGTCCCACATGCCTAGCGGAATCGCTCCGTGTTAGCTCCTCCTTTAATGTCTCCAGCTTCTTCTGCAAAAGCCTGATGAGGGGAATGACCTGACTCAGGCTGGCAGTGTCTGAACTGACTTCACGTGTGGCAAGTTCAAAGGGCAGCAGAACCTTGCACAACGTTGAAATCATTCTCCACTGCGCTTGAGACAGGTGCATTCCACCTCCTATATCGTGCTGAATTGTATAGGCTTGAATGGCCTTTTGCTGCTCCTCCAGCCTCTGAAGCATATATAGGGTTGAATTCCACCTCGTTACCACTTCTTGCTTCAGATGATGGCAGGGCAGGTTCAGGCGTTTTTGGTGTTGCTCCAGTCTTCTGTACGTGGTGCCTGTACGCTGAAAGTGTCCCGCAATTCTTCTGGCCACCGACAGCATCTCTTGCACGCCCCTGTCGGTTTTTAAAAAATTCTGCACCACCAAATTCAAGGTATGTGCAAAACATGGGACGTGCTGGAATCTGCCCAGATTTAATGCGCACACAATATTGCTGGCGTTGTCCGATGCCACAAATCCACAGGAGAGTCCAATTGGGGTAAGCCATTCCGCGATGATCTTCCTCAGTTGCCGTAAGAGGTTTTCAGCTGTGTGCGTATTCTGGAAACCGGTGATACAAAGCGTAGCCTGCCTAGGAAAGAGTTGGCGTTTGCGAGATGCTGCTACTGGTGCCGCCGCTGCTGTTCTTGCGGCGGGAGTCCATACATCTACCCAGTGGGCTGTCACAGTCATATAGTCCTGACCCTGCCCTGCTCCACTTGTCCACATGTCCGTGGTTAAGTGGACATTGGGTACAGCTGCATTTTTTAGGACACTGGTGACTCTTTTTCTGAGGTCTGTGTACATTTTCGGTATCGCCTGCCTAGAGAAATGGAACCTAGATGGTATTTGGTACCGGGGACACAGTACCTCCAACAAGTCTCTAGTTGGCTCTGCAGTAATGATGGATACCGGAACCACGTTTCTCACCACCCAGGATGCCAAGGCCTCTGTTATCCGCTTTGCAGCAGGATGACTGCTGTGATATTTCATCTTCCTCGCAAAGGACTGTTGGACAGTCAATTGCTTGGTGGAAGTAGTAAAAGTGGTTTTACGATTTCCCCTCTGGGATGACCATCGACTCCCAGCAGCAACAACAGCAGCGCCAGCAGCAGTAGGCGTTACACGCAAGGATGCATCAGAGGAATCCCAGGCAGGAGAGGACTCGTCAGAATTGCCAGTGACATGGCCTGCAGGACTATTGGCATTCCTGGGGAAGGAGGAAATTGACACTGAGGGAGTTGGTGGGGTGGTTTGCGTGAGCTTGGTTACAAGAGGAAGGGATTTACTGGTCAGTGGACTGCTTCCGCTGTCGCCCAAAGTTTTTGAACTTGTCACTGACTTATTATGAATGCGCTGCAGGTGACGTATAAGGGAGGATGTTCCGAGGTGGTTAACGTCCTTACCCCTACTTATTACAGCTTGACAAAGGCAACACACGGCTTGACAAATGTTGTCCGCATTTCTGTTGAAATACTTCCACACCGAAGAGCTGATTTTTTTGGTATTTTCACCAGGCATGTCAACGGCCATATTCCTCCCACGGACAACAGGTGTCTCCCCGGGTGCCAGCTTGAGTCTTTTCATTTTTCTAGCAAGAGGCTGAGTGCTTCCATCCTCATGTGAAGCTGAACCACTAGCCATGAACATAGGCCAGGGCCTCAGCCGTTCCTTGCCACTCCGTGTGGTAAATGGCATATTGGCAAGTTTACGCTTCTCCTCCGACAATTTTATTTTAGATTTTGGAGTCCTTTTTTTACTGATATTTGGTGTTTTGGATTTTACATGCTCTGTATTATGACATTGGGCATCGGCCTTGGCAGACGACGTTGCTGGCATTTCATCGTCTCGGCCATGACTAGTGGCAGCAGCTTCAGCACGAGGTGGAAGTGGATCTTGATCTTTCCCTAATTTTGGAACCTCAACATTTTTGTTCTCCATATTTTAATAGGCACAACTAAAAGGCACCTCAGGTAAACAATGGAGATGGATGGATACTAGTATACTTATGGATGGACTGCCGAGTGCCGACACAGAGGTAGCTACAGCCGTGGACTACCGTACTGTGTCTGCTGCTAATATAGACTGGATGATTGATAATGAGATGAAATCAATATATATATGTATGTATATATAATATCACTAGTACTGCAGCCGGACAGGTAGATAATATATTTATTAGGTAATGATGACTGATGACGGACCTGCTGGACACTGTCAGCTCAGCAGCACCGCAGACTGCTACAGTAAGCTACTATACTCTATAGTAGTATGTACAAAGAAGAAAGAAAAAAAAAAAACCACGGGTAGGTGGTATACAATTATGGATGGACTGCCGAGTGCCGACACAGAGGTAGCTACAGCCGTGGACTACCGTACTGTGTCTGCTGCTAATATAGACTGGATGATAATGAGATGAAATCAATATATATATGTATGTATATATAATATCACTAGTACTGCAGCCGGACAGGTAGATAATATATTTATTAGGTAATGATGACTGATGACGGACCTGCTGGACACTGTCAGCTCAGCAGCACCGCAGACTGCTACAGTAAGCTACTATACTATAGTAGTATGTACAAAGAAGAAAGAAAAAAAAAAACCACGGGTAGGTGGTATACAATTATGGATGGACTGCCGAGTGCCGACACAGAGGTAGCTACAGCCGTGGACTAACGTACTGTGTCTGCTGCTAATATAGACTGGATGATTGATAATGAGATGAAATCAATATATATATATGTATGTATATATAATATCACTAGTACTGCAGCCGGACAGGTAGATAATATATTTATTAGGTAATGATGACTGATGACGGACCTGCTGGACACTGTCAGCTCAGCAGCACCGCAGACTGCTACAGTAAGCTACTATACTATAGTAGTATGTACAAAGAAGAAAAAAAAAAAAAAAAAACACGAGTAGGTGGTATACAATTATGGATGGACTGCCGAGTGCCGACACAGAGGTAGCTACAGCCGTGGACTAACGTACTGTGTCTGCTGCTAATATAGACTGGATGTCACGATCCGGGTATCTGGACGCCATTACTTACCCTTCAGATGCCTCCTAAGGCTGGCTCAGCGTTCCAGGACCGGATCCCGCTGTTCCTGAGTTTCCACATGCAGAATGTCAGAGTGGTGATTTCATCAGCCGCGGCCTCCGCTGTGCCCGCGTGGTTAAATGTGCGCTTGTCAGTCTGGCGTCTCCTGTCTCCTGTGGCCGGCGTCGCCATTACTGTTTCAATTCTCACATGGATTACTAACCAAACTTCCCTCCAAGTGTCTGCATGGGCGCAGCCATCTTGGATTTTGTCATCTGATTATTTCCACCAATCTGCTGTCTGTATTGTTGATTTGCATAATTGCCTAGCCAACCCCTTCCTTGCTGCAGGTATAAGTATGCTGTGCCTGAGCAAGGAAGGCGTCCGTGCTTTGGTTGTCTAACCTAGTTCCAGTTTGTCTCTCTCCTGTGGTTGTCTTCCAGGTTCCAGCTCCTGTCTCCAGACTTCTGCTATAGAGACCCGCACCATCATTCCATCTGCGGTGTAGCCTGACTCTCCGATCCATTCTGGACTCACCTGTTTCCAGCTACAACAATCACCTGCTTCCAGCCCAGCTTCCAGCAGTGTACAGCTTCTCTTAAAGGGCCGGTGTCCTTTCTGCAGTTTACCACTCTCCACCGGTATTATTATTTCACCGCTCTCAAACAATCACCTGCTTCCAGCCCAGCTTCCAGCAGTGTATAGCTTCTCTTTAAGGGCCGGTGTCCTTTTCTGCAGTTTACCACTCTCCACCGGTATTATTATTTCACCGCTCTCAAACTCCAAACTTCATTATTATTTCATCGCTCTCAAGTTCGTTTATTATTTAACTGGTTCCAGCCAGTATCCACTCCGTACCAACAACAGTCTGGTTCCAGCCAGTATCCACAGCAGCCATTTTACCTTCAGCAGCCCAGCCTTTCCTGGAACATCAGCTGGTACGATCCTGGGTTCTCTCCATTGCTACAGTCAGGCCTGGTAAGGACTTTCCAACTAGAAGATTATAAGAACTGTCTCACACTACCAGTGCCTGTGGCCCTTGCCACCCTGTAGTACCCAGGAATTGTATTTATCCTCTGTTGACTTTTATGTTTCCTTTTACTGCTGCTGTGTTACGGAGTTTGTCATAATAAACATCGTTGACTTTTATCCTGGTTGTCGTGGTCACGCCTTCGGGCAGTTATTCTACATGTTACTTACATGTCTAGGGGTCTGATACAACCTCCCAGGTTCCGTTACATCTCAGCCCCTACAACTGAGGCTGCCTCCCGTCAGCTCAGGCCCTCAGTTGTGACAGTAAGCACTGACCAAATGAATCCAGCCGGAGACCAGGATCAAGCGGCCAGGCCGATGCAAGAACTGGCAGCCCGACTTGAACATCAGGAGGCTGCACAGGGCCACATCATCCGCTGTCTCCAGGATCTCTCTACACGGCTGGATGGGATTCAAACGACCCTCCGTGGATCTGGCATGTCCGGTGCGTCCACTACAGTAACACCAGCTGTAACCCCACCCACCTTACCCATTTCCAGTCCACATCTTCATCTTCCAACGCCAGCAAAATTTGATGGATCTCCAAGGTTCTGCAGGGGATTTCTCAATCAATGTGAAATCCACTTTGAGCTTCTACCTGGCAATTTCTTCAGTGACCGTACCAAAATTGCCTATATCATCTCCCTTCTCAGTGGCTCAGCCCTTGACTGGGCATCACCTTTATGGGAGAAGTCTGATCCCCTGCTATCCTCCTATACTGACTTTGTAGCTACATTCAGGCGCATCTTCGACGAGCCAGGCCGGATAACATCTGCTTCATCTGAGATTCTCCGTTTACGCCAGGGAACACGTACTGTGGGACAGTATCTTATACAGTTTAAAATCCTGGCATCCGAACTGGCATGGAACGACGAGGCCCTGTATGCTGCATTCTGGCATGGCTTATCAGAACGCATCAAGGATGAGTTAGCTACCAGAGACTTGCCCTCTAAGTTGGATGAGCTAATTTCTCTTTGCACGAAGGTTGATCTACGTTTCAGAGAGAGAGCAACCGAGCGAGGAAGATCATCTACTCCTAAATCTTCTGCTCCTCCTCCTCGTCAACCATCTCCATCCAAGGATGAGCCTATGCAAATTAGTCGTTCCCGTCTATCTCCCGCTGAGCGCCGAAGACGTCTCTCTGAGTCTCTCTGTCTCTACTGTGCAGCTCCGTCGCACACTATCAATGCCTGTCCCAAACGTCCGGAAAACTCCAGATCCTAGCTCGCCAAGGAGAGGGCCGGCTAGGAGTAATGATCTCCTCTCCATCTCCTCATGACTGTAACCTCCCAGTGTCGCTCCAAATTGCTCAACGTTACAGGAACGTCATTGCCCTCCTTGATTCCGGAGCAGCTGGGAATTTCATAACCGAAGCTTATGTTAAACGGTGGTCCCTACCCACCGAGAGACTGTCCTCGTCCATCTCTTTGACTGCCGTGGATGGCAGCAAGATTTTTGACGCAGTCATTTCCTTAAGGACTCTTCCAGTTCGTCTGAGAGTGGGAGTTCTTCATTCTGAGTATATTTCTTTTTTAGTGATTCCAAGAGCCACACATCCAGTGGTTTTAGGCCTTCCATGGCTCCGTCTCCACAACCCATCAATTGACTGGACGACTACGCAAATACTGGCATGGGGCCCCTCCTGTGCTGAGACTTGTTTAGCCAAAGTTCTTCCTGTTTGTTCTTCCTTCCCCAGGTCATCTGATGTTCCGCCTCCTCCATATCAAGACTTCACGGACGTGTTCAGTAAAGCCTCTGCTGATATCCTTCCTCCTCATAGAGAATGGGACTGCCCAATCGACCTCATTCCAGGGAAGGTTCCACCGCGAGGCCGAACTTATCCGTTGTCTCTGCCTGAGACACACTCCATGGAAGAGTACATCAAAGAGAACCTGGCGAAGGGTTTCATCCGACCATCTTCTTCTCCAGCCGGCGCAGGCTTCTTCTTCGTTAAGAAGAAAGACGGTGGTCTGCGTCCGTGCATCGACTACAGAGGTCTGAACGACATTACCGTCAAGAACCGATACCCTTTACCCCTGATTACCGAGCTCTTTGATAGAGTTAGTGGTGCAACTATTTTCACAAAGCTGGACTTGAGGGGTGCCTACAATCTCATCCGAATCCGTGAGGGTGACGAGTGGAAGACCGCCTTTAACACCCGTGACGGACATTATGAGTACCTCGTCATGCCCTTCGGATTGAGCAACGCTCCAGCAGTCTTCCAGCACTTCGTGAATGAGATTTTCAGGGACATCTTGTACCGCCATGTCGTGGTTTATCTAGACGACATCCTCATCTTTGCTAATAATCTCGAAGATCATCGTTTCTGGGTAAAAGAGGTTCTTTCCCGTCTCCGTGTCAATCACCTCTATTGTAAATTGGAGAAGTGTGTGTTTGAAGTTAAAACCATTCCGTTTCTAGGTTACATTGTGTCCGGTTCCGGACTAGAGATGGATCCTGAGAAACTCCAAGCAATCCAGAATTGGCCTATACCCTTAAGCCTCAAAGGGGTCCAGAGGTTCTTAGGGTTCGCCAATTATTATAGAAAATTTATACGAGACTTTTCCACCATCGTGGCGCCTATCACTGCATTAACCAAGAAAGGTGCTAATCCGTCCAAGTGGTCCGAGGAAGCTACACAGGCCTTTCACCTTCTGAAGCAACGGTTCATCTCTGCACCAGTTCTGAAACAGCCCGACACCGACTCTCCTTTTATCTTAGAGGTAGATGCCTCCTCCGTTGGAGTAGGAGCAGTGTTATCCCAGAGGGCCAAAGATGGACATCTACATCCTTGCAGTTTCTTCTCCCGGAAGTTCTCCCCAGCTGAGCGCAACTATGCCATTGGCGATCAGGAGTTGCTAGCCATCAAGCTCGCTCTGGAGGAGTGGAGATACCTGTTGGAGGGAGCTTCCCACTCAATCACCATACTTACCGACCACAAAAATCTTTTATATCTCAAAGGCGCACAATGTCTGAATCCTCGTCAGGCCAGATGGGCACTTTTCTTCTCTAGGTTTGACTTTAAACTCCAGTTCTGTCCGGGTTCTCAGAATCGTAAGGCCGATGCCCTTTCCCGCTCATGGGAGCAAGAAAATGAGTCCGAGTCTGCAGACAAGCATCCTATTATTAATCCGTTGGCATTCTCCACGGTAGGGATGGACTCTACGCCTCCACCAGGGAAAAGTTTTGTTAAGCCAGTTCTAAGGAAGAAGCTCATGCATTGGGCCCATGCTTCCCGTTTTTCTGGACATACAGGCATTCAGAAAACCCTTGAATTTATTTCTAGGTCCTACTGGTGGCCAACTCTGAAGAAGGACGTTATGGAATTTATTGCCTCCTGCCCAAAGTGTGCCCAACACAAAGTCTCCCGCCAGTCGCCTGCGGGGCAACTGGTTCCATTATCTGTTCCCCGTCGACCTTGGACCCATTTGTCGATGGACTTTGTTTCCGATCTACCTATCTGCAACAAGTTTAATACCATCTGGGTGGTAGTTGACCGGTTCACCAAGATGGCACATTTCATCCCTCTCACCGGTCTTCCGTCAGCTTCCAAGTTGGCTCAAGTGTTTATACAAGAGATCTTCCGACTTCACGGTCTTCCTGAAGAGATCATCTCGGATCGTGGAGTACAATTTGTAGCCAAATTTTGGCGAAGTTTGTGTCAAGCCCTCCAAGTCAAGTTAAAGTTTTCCACGGCTTACCATCCTCAGACCAATGGTCAAACCGAGAGGGTGAATCAGGACTTGGAGGCCTTCCTCCGTATATATGTGTCTTCCTCTCAAGATGACTGGGTTCAACTCCTTCCTTGGGCCGAGTTCAGCCACAACAATCAATACCATTCCTCATCCTCTTCTACACCATTCTTCATTAATTATGGATTCCACTCTAAAGTCCCAGAATTCCAACCGCTTCCCGCAACTTCTGTTCCAGCAGTGGATGTCACCTTGCGTCAGTTTTCAAATAACTGGAGGAACGTCCGCGCAGCCCTGCTTAAAGCCTCATTCAGGTATAAGAAGTTTGCCGATAGGAAGCGTAGAGCGGTTCCTGCTCTCAAGGTGGGTGATCGTGTGTGGCTGTCCACGAAGAATTTGAGGTTGAGAGTTCCCAGCATGAAATTTGCACCTCGCTACATCGGACCCTTCAAGATTGAACAAGTCATCAATCCTGTTGCCTACAGGTTACAGTTACCATCCTTATTGAAAATACCCAGGACATTTCATGTTTCTTTGTTGAAACCGCTGATCCTGAATCGGTTTCATTCCGCACTTCCTCCAGCTCCCAAAGTTCAGACTCAACGGGGAGTCGAGTACGAGGTGGCCAAGATTTTGGACTCACGTTTCCGTTACGGTCAGTTACAATACCTCATTGACTGGAAGGGCTATGGTCCTGAAGAACGCTCTTGGACCAATGCCTCAGACGTCCATGCTCCTGCCTTGGTCCGAAATTTCCACGCAAAGTTTCCTTTAAAGCCTAAGAAGTGTCCTGGGGCCACTCCTAAAGGGGGGGGTGCTGTCACGATCCGGGTATCTGGACGCCATTACTTACCCTTCAGATGCCTCCTAAGGCTGGCTCAGCGTTCCAGGACCGGATCCCGCTGTTCCTGAGTTTCCACATGCAGAATGTCAGAGTGGTGATTTCATCAGCCGCGGCCTCCGCTGTGCCCGCGTGGTTAAATGTGCGCTTGTCAGTCTGGCGTCTCCTGTCTCCTGTGGCCGGCGTCGCCATTACTGTTTCAATTCTCACATGGATTACTAACCAAACTTCCCTCCAAGTGTCTGCATGGGCGCAGCCATCTTGGATTTTGTCATCTGATTATTTCCACCAATCTGCTGTCTGTATTGTTGATTTGCATAATTGCCTAGCCAACCCCTTCCTTGCTGCAGGTATAAGTATGCTGTGCCTGAGCAAGGAAGGCGTCAGTGCTTTGGTTGTCTAACCTAGTTCCAGTTTGTCTCTCTCCTGTGGTTGTCTTCCAGGTTCCAGCTCCTGTCTCCAGACTTCTGCTATAGAGACCCGCACCAGCATTCCATCTGCGGTGTAGCCTGACTCTCCGATCCATTCTGGACTCACCTGTTTCCAGCTACAACAATCACCTGCTTGCAGCCCAGCTTCCAGCAGTGTACAGCTTCTCTTAAAGGGCCGGTGTCCTTTCTGCAGTTTACCACTCTCCACCGGTATTATTATTTCACCGCTCTCAAACAATCACCTGCTTCCAGCCCAGCTTCCAGCAGTGTATAGCTTCTCTTAAAGGGCCGGTGTCCTTTTCTGCAGTTTACCACTCTCCACCGGTATTATTATTTCACCGCTCTCAAACTCCAAACTTCATTATTATTTCATCGCTCTCAAGTTCGTTTATTATTTAACTGGTTCCAGCCAGTATCCACTCCGTACCAACAACAGTCTGGTTCCAGCCAGTATCCACAGCAGCCGTTTTACCTTCAGCAGCCCAGCCTTTCCTGGAACATCAGCTGGTACGATCCTGGGTTCTCTCCATTGCTACAGTCAGGCCTGGTAAGGACTTTCCAACTAGAAGATTATAAGAACTGTCTCACACTACCAGTGCCTGTGGCCCTTGCCACCCTGTAGTACCCAGGAATTGTATTTATCCTCTGTTGACTTTTAGGTTTCCTTTTACTGCTGCTGTGTTACGGAGTTTGTCATAATAAACATCATTGACTTTTATCCTGGTTGTCGTGGTCACGCCTTCGGGCAGTTATTCTACATGTTACTTACATGTCTAGGGGTCTGATACAACCTCCCAGGTTCCGTTACATCTCAGCCCCTACAACTGAGGCTGCCTCCCGTCAGCTCAGGCCCTCAGTTGTGACACTGGATGATTACTAATGAGATGAAATCAATATATATATATGTATGTATATATAATATCACTAGTACTGCAGCCGGACAGGTAGATAATATATTTATTAGGTAATGATGACTGATGACGGACCTGCTGGACACTGTCAGCTCAGCAGCACCGCAGACTGCTACAGTAAGCTACTATACTATAGTAGTATGTACAAATAAGAAAGAAAAAAAAAAAAACACGGGTAGGTGGTATACAATTATGGATGGACTGCCGAGTGCCGACACAGAGGTAGCTACAGCCGTGGACTAACGTACTGTGTCTGCTGCTAATATAGACTGGATGATTGATAATGAGATGAAATCAATATATATATGTATGTATATATAATATCACTAGTACTGCAGCCGGACAGGTAGATAATATATTTATTAGGTAATGATGACTGATGACGGACCTGCTGGACACTGTCAGCTCAGCAGCACCGCAGACTGCTACAGTAAGCTACTATACTATATAGTAGTATGTACAAAGAAGAAAGAAAAAGAAAAAAACACGGGTAGGTGGTATACAATTATGGATGGACTGCCGAGTGCCGACACAGAGGTAGCTACAGCCGTGGACTAACGTACTGTGTCTGCTGCTAATATAGAGTCTAGACTGGATGATAAATTATTGATAATGAGATGAAATCAATATAATATCACTAGTACTGCAGCCGGACAGGTACTATATATATTTATTATGTAATGACTGATGACGGACCTGCTGGACACTGTCAGGTCAGCACAGCACCGCAGACTGCTACAGTAAGCTACTATAGTAGTATGTATAAAGAAGAATGAAAAAAAAAACCACGGGTAGGTGGTATACAATATTATATATATATATATATATATTATATACAATTTTATATATATATATATATATATATATATATATTAAACTGGTGGTGATTGATTATTAAACTGGTGGTCACTTCAGGTCACGTTGCAACTTGCAACTAGTACTCCGAGGCCTAAGCAGACAATCACAAAATATATTATTATACTGGTGGTCAGTGTGGTCACAACAATGGCAGTGTGGCACTGACTCTGGCAGCAAAAGTGTGCACTGTACGTTATATGTACTCCTGAGTCCTGCTCTCAGACTCTAACTGCTCCCCACTGTCAGTGTCTCCCCCACAAGTCAGATAATACACTTACAGTCACACTATCTATTATCTAATCTAGTATAAATATCACTTCAGCAAGTAGTATAGTAGGATACAGTATAGTAGTACTCCTCCTAATAATGCTCCCCAAAATACTGTGTCTCTCTCTTCTCTAAACGGAAGGGACGCCAGCCACGTCCTCTCCCTATGACTCTCAATGCACGTGTGAAAATGGCGGCGACGCGCGGCTCCTTATATAGAATCCGAGTCTCGCGAGAATCCGACAGCGTGATGATGACGTTCGGGCGCGCTCGGGTTAGCCGAACAAGGCGGGAAGATCCGAGCCTGCTCGGACCCGTGTAAAAAACCTGAAGTTCGGGCGGGTTCGGATTCAGAGGAACCGAACCCGCTCATCTCTACCGATAATCGCCTGATTTGCAATTGTACAATTGTGCAACTGAAGTGCAGTGTACTGTCAAAGTCAGAAAAATATCTCTATGCACACTACCATATTTGCACCTCACACAGGTCCGTGCTGCGCATGCGTACGCTCTCCCGTACGTGCGCATACTCACAGTCGCGGGCACCCGCAGGCGCACGGTATGCGTATTTACGGTAGAGCTTATGTGATCGTAGCGTGCGACTCAATCGTTACATATTTTCACTATATAATGTAATTTGTAGATCATGGTCCCTTTGATAGATTCTGAAAGTTTAGTTAATATAGCATGTTCCTGGACAGAGAGATCCCTCTTTGTATTGTACGAAGGGTCTAACAGGGGTCATACAGTGGTGTTTAGTACCCATCGGAAGAGTATTTAAATAGCAATATTCCGGTGTTGGTTTGGAGCGGATTAATCGCTCGTGCGAATAGTTATGGACATAAGAAGTTTATGTCCATTTACTATTATTTGCTCTTACTTAGCCATGCGGCGGGAAACCTAGTATCCCACCCACCTGGGCAGTTGGAAATAGCCACAGCCCACCTGTATGAATCAACCTATGACCTTTTGTTATAATGCGAAGACGAATTCCTGTGTCCAATGAACAATAAGAATGTAGGGACCATTGTACTGTATTGTGTGTAGTGTATATAAGGTCAGCCAGCCTGAACAGGGATCAGACTCTCTCCACAAAGGGTTATCATATTGACAAACTTGGGGTCTGGTACCAGGCTGCGCTGCGATCGTTCCCAGTGTGTGTATGTAAGTAATTCTCTGTAATCATTGCTCTTTCTTTGTATTGGCCACATTCTCTCTCTTTCGGTTTAGTTTAAGATTGTAACGTTATTGTATATTTCTGTCTAGATATTCTGTTAGATTTATATGCTAGTTTGTAGCGAATGACTTGTGAATTGTTTCCCCTTTTTGAAATAACTTAAGACTCTTGTTAGTAAAAGGTTTTGGACCCTTAACACGGTAGTGTGTATTCATTATATTGCAAGGGGTAATAAGAGCGTCTCAATCGCTCAAACAGCTTTAGTATTAACAAGGTTAAACAGCGTTATATCGCTACATTGGTTCTAGTACAAGGTTTACAGCATAAGAATATCTTTTCTGTGTGTTACATACAAGGTTTAATGATTGTTATCTTGTGAGCGTCTGCGCCGCTCGTGATCTCCTCGTGGTCTCGAGCGTCCGCTACGCTGACAGCGTAGCATTACGGTAGTCGCTCACCTATAGTGTGCCCGATACCAACAGCGTATTCTCGTGAGCGTTTGTGTCGCTCGAGCGGCTCGCTCCCGATACAGCGTCCGCTACGCTAAGAGCGTACCCTTACGGTACCTCGCACGCCAATTGCGTACTGTGTCTCTTAACCTCCTAGAGTGTTTAATAAGGTAATAGAAATCGACATTCTCAATTGAGGGCTCGTCCTCCCTCCACACATCCATCCGCACTAGCTAAAACAGACTTTATCTGTCAGCAAAGGGCGGGAACGCAGTATCCTTTCGTATCCGTATTGGTGGTGAGGGATACAGTAGTGCTGACTAGATAAGCGTCTGTTTCGCTACGCTGTAGGAGTGCTGGGGTGGAATCCGGAACCGGAGGTAAGAACAATACACTATTATCTTTTAAAACTGTTTATTTCTGCTTTTGCATACGCACACACGCATGCACGCACACATCTACATTGTTACAGCTCACTTTCTTGTTGCCATTAGAATTGATTATTAGACACGTGCTGAGGAATCTGGTGCTATTTAGTTAAGATTACAAAGGAAAATTGTTAAGGGTATAAGTGTAAAGAACACACACACAGCATAGCAAATACTGTGTGGTGTACGGTAAGCGATTTCTGTTGAGTATTGTTTACATTGATAGAAGCGTGTTGATTGTGTCGCTGTGGGTGTATCTGCACTCTGTGCATAAGTGTCTCGGACAACGTGCAAAAGCACGTACGTGACGCAAAGGCATACGCACGTGGCGTGTTTTACGCAACGGAACGTACGCATACGCCCATTGAGACTCAAATCACACAATAACCTTGTTTAGGGTGGGCGGTATAGTATAGCCACCTGGTAAATAGCACACAGTTGTTCAGTTCAGTTTACTAAAAGTATTAGTGAAAAGAAAAAAACTTTTTCTACTGCAAACCCAGGGATTGGACTCCTACCTGTATGAAAGGAATTTCTGTACAGAAAGATTAAAAGTGTATTTGATTGGAAAGGAGTGAGTGTGGAACTTAAGGTATTGTTTTTGTGAACCCACAAATCGGGATCCCGTCGGAGACCACATCAGGTGAGTGGACACTTGGTGGCGTGGGACTGGCTTGCCCGCGTTAACATTATATAAGGTAAAGGAGCAAGTAGTTTCCGCAGACAAAAGGACTGCGAGGTATTCAAGCGCAGCCCCGGGGGGGGTTTTGCGTAGCACCCATATAGTTAAAGCTCCGGC
Source organism: Pseudophryne corroboree (assembly GCF_028390025.1). Classification (NCBI taxonomy): domain Eukaryota; kingdom Metazoa; phylum Chordata; class Amphibia; order Anura; family Myobatrachidae; genus Pseudophryne; species Pseudophryne corroboree. The sequence continues at coordinate 444,472,993 of NC_086452.1, forward strand.
TGAAGGTTTCGCAGCCTAAACAACCGATTCCATTGGTCGTAAAGCGTATAAATATTTAGTTATTTATGCGCTGTGCGACTGGACCGCACGTAATTGTGTGCATTAGTTTGTTACCTTGGTACCCATCAACAATTTATTGTGGGATCATAAACGCTACTTGTACATTCTAACGTGATTTGTGTAGGTTTTTGTTATTTTAAGGGAGTTTCGCTGTTCACTAAGCAAATCTCTAACGACCAATACTTGCTGGGGAGGGATCGCATACTCCCACGCGCCCCAGTAAATAGAGGTTACAAAAGATCCCACGGATTGGATAGGCCAATTGGGGCGCAGAGTGAGTGAAAGCACTAGTTGAACTTTCACCGTCGCCTTACCGCGGGCAATTTGGTCTGTTTGTCAGAATTAGCTAAGACAGCAATATCTGCAAACGATGGGGGCCAGTTGCTCAAAGAAGGGACGTCCAACAAGGGTTCACGTTGGTAGTTGCTGGCCCAAAGGGTCCGCCAGGTATCAGGTATTATGCAACGAATGGGAACGTATGACAGAGGATGATGGGGAACAGTCTCCCCGGGTAGGCAGTCTGAACCCTGAGGTATTGCAGAACCCACGAAAAAGGATAGGTCTAATAAAATCGGCTAAGCAGAGGATTAGACAAAATGATTGTTTACAGTTATGGCAACGGGAAAGTGAAATACAAGGAGAGCTAGCTCATACAGCTGACTCTCACCTTGGTGAGAGGAATGTGGCAATGAAAGAGAAGGTGGTTACAGAGAATGACACACTGGTGTACGATAAAAATGCACTTAGTAACTGTGTTAAGAATGAAAGTGTAAAATGTAATAATGTTTATGAAAATGAAAGTGTTAAATGTACAAATGTTAACCTGTGCAAGTCGCACCCCATGTTAAACTTCCCTCAGGATTATCAGCAAGAAAGTGAGCCCAGAACGATGTCGGCACCTCTTCCAGAAGCCATCACACAAGACATCCAGGTGGACGCGACCAAATCGGTAAAGGCAATAATCAAACCCCCTAACGGAGGGTCAGGTGAGGTCGTGTCCACAGGTACGTACAATGTTATATATCATGCACAAACAAATGTACCTCATATTGAAGAACCAACACAAGATGATATAATTGAATTTAAGCCTGTCAGGGTGATCACAGTCCCCAATGGGAAGACTGACGATCAGGGAATCATTCCCGTCGAGGACAGTGCACTGCGCCGTCCCTGGTCCTGGACAGAATTAAGGTCAATTATGTCTGAATTCCCTGATCCCAGGAAAAATCTAGTAGCATGTCAAAGGTTTGTTAAAGAACTAGGAAACTCCACAGAACCCACCAACAAAGAGTGGCGGACAGTGCTGAGGGCATGTTTGCCCTCCAGTGTTGACCCTGAAAAATTTCTTTGCTGATTGTAAATTAGACACGGAGGCACCTTGTACGGAGGAACACAATCAGGAATGTATTAAGCAGATCAACCGACAGTTAGAAATACATTTCCCCGCCATTGTCGAGTGGAACAAAATCTTCTCCATAAGACAAAACGAAGGGGAAAGTATTTCCAATTATTTCAATCGAGCACTGCAAGTAATGGCTAGGAACACTGGGATCACAGACATCAAAACAAGTGCACCGCACAGAGAAGTAGCAGTATCTGTGCTAATGGATGGTTTAAAGGAAGTGTTGAAAGCAAAGATACAGATCACCAATCCATACTGGAGAGATAAATCAGTAACTGCATTAAGGGACTCTGCTGTTGGGCATGAGCAAACCAGCATCAAGCGAAGGGAAACAAAGAAGCCTCAGATCCCTGTGGTTAAGCCAAAGGTGACAAGGTGTTATAACTGCCAAAAGGAAGGTCATTTTGCAAGAGATTGCAGATCAGGAAGTAGACAAAATTCACATAAACCCCCTAGACAAAGATATGAGCAGGGTTATGACACACAAAATTATAAACAGGGATCATATAGAAAAATTTTGAGCCACACCCATAACATGTAGTCAGGAAAGGTGATCATTAGGACTGATGGTAAGCCTGAGGTAACAGTTAATAAATTGGGAGGTCGTTCCCTGAAGACACAGGAATGACCGGGTGAAACGTTGTAAATGTATCTGTGAAATGTTTTTTTCTCTCTCCCCATCTCTGACGATCATTGATAGGACTCAAACATTGCATATCTGTTTGGTCTTTGCAGAAGTCTACCAAACCCCAGCATGACCTACCCACATCAATGTATCCTGGCCAGATACAGAGGGTATGGAGGTGCTGGTGGGAGGGACTGCGCAAGGAAACCATTGGACACGTAGATATGACAGCCTGATGATCTGACAATGTTTTAAAATGTTTGAAAAAGGTTTTTTTCCCCTGTTGTTGTTCACTGTTGATTTATGTGATATATACATATATGAATTGTTCTCTCTCTCTTTTGTTTTTTTTGTTTCCTCTCTTCTTTCTCATGTTTTCATGATTTAAAGATGGTATGTCACCCATCAGTTAGACAAATGGTAATGCAAGATTTTTGCTCCTTACAGAAAGATCGCTGGTTTGGAAGAAATATTGCATCACCGGAATGTTCGTTTGGAAGACTGAGAGACAGCACCTTTTTGAGATGACAGCAGAACAAGAAGAACAACAAGACTAGAGAACTTAATTATCGTAACAAGTTTCTCTCCCCCTCTAACTGTTTTCCTGTACCCCCATTACAAATTTCTTCTTTTCTCCTCCTGTAAGATGGACTTGCCCCAAGAGACTGTGATATGGATTTTCATGTTGACCATGATGTTGACCAGAGCAGTCTGTTTCGGTGAGAGTACCAGTGAGGTCGAGAAAGGATCCAGAAAGATCCCGATGACTGAGACAGAGGTGTAAATTTCCAATAACAACACAACCACCAAGCAAAAGGCGAGTACCGGAAACGATCTAGCAGCCATGTTATTTGTAAACATTGTTAGCTGAAAAGAGAACTGTATCTGTAGGCTTTGTGACAACGCAGTTGAGGATGGGTGCATTAAGAAATGCCAATCCAGTTTTAATATCCACATGGACCGGCATCCATTGAGTGACTATCACTCCTTAGTGGGTAGTGTGTTAAATCAAACAGATTGTTGGGTATGCTCTCAAGTGCCTCAAGGTCATAGCAAATCAGGACTAGTACCATTTCCTTTAACGATAGGGGAGGTACTTGAGCTAAAGGGTGGGAGACCGGTGGACAGGAGGTTTAATATCTCCAGTCCTCCTAGTTTGAAGCTCCACCAATATCATGTGGATAGATCCCTAATATGTTTTAACATTACCAATCCCCGAAAGCCGGGAAATTGGGAAGTGTCATGGAGTAACCAAACCATGACCTTTTCGCATAGAGCAGATAGAATGCCTACAGATACAGAGCTTATACGCCACATAGCCAGTAGAGGAAAATCTTTCCGGTATAGGTATACCCTAGGAAATAGGATTACGAGAGTTGGAGAGGTATCACCAGGATACTGTGCACATATCGTACAACCTGATACGTGTACTAAGCAGATGGAAGAATTAGGGTTAGGAGATTTCACATGAAAGGTGTGTAATATGGTTATGTCCTACTCCGTCCCATATGTTCTCCCCGATGATGCATATTTCATATGCGGGAGAAAGGCGTATAAGTGGCTTGCCCCAAACTCTGAAGGATTGTGTTACATTGGAAAAGTACTGCCTGAAGTAATGACTGTATCACATGACAAAATGAAAGACATACACCGTGTTGCCCAAACTCCTTATACTCACACCCATTACGAGCACGTAGTTAAACGGCACCTGATAGAAAGAACAGAGCATCCGGCCTCTGACATGATCCATGAATCCACCGGGATTCAGTTTCTAATCGCGTTAGACATCACTCGCACCGCCAGAGGAGTGTTGAATTATAAATACATCTCTGCGCTTGCAAATTTGTTAGATAATATCACTGAAATGTATGATGACACGTTTAGGTATACTGGAAGAGAACTTCAAGCTTATAAAACAGAACTGGTAGAATGGGCGCAAGGAGTCATAATGGATGTTGGGAAGTTTCTCCTATGTATCTTAGGTGTTGTCATATCAATTGGTTTGATATTTAGATGCGGTCAGGCTTTAATGAAGTGCAATCGTCGTACTAGGGTAATGAGTTTAAGGAGTGAGGAAACTGTAATTCCCATGGATTTGATTTATGACCCAAATGTAGAAACAATGATGTGATGAAAATGCGATTTCTACGGTCCGTTTCTTTCACCTGTTTTTCCGTTTTCTCCAAGGTAAAAAGACCCACTTGGACGAGGAGTTTTGATGAGCCGATATACAGACAACAGATGGATTAAAGAAGAAGTTTTGACAACCTGATACACAGATTTTTGATGAACTATGCCATGGATCCCCAGTTTCCCTAGAAATTTTAAAATTACGCTAGCCCAACACTTTTGTAAATCTATGGACATTGACAGCTTTTGCTCGCACCTTATGGGCAAAAGCACAAAGAAGACTGCATTCAACAGACACCAAACAAGACCTCAATCGATGAATGTACATTAACCTGACATAGAATACCACTGCATTTACCGTAATTATGTCTTTTCTTCATCTCTACAACCTTCAGGTAATTACACACATAGTATAGGGAATACAGGCACAGATATCAGCAATCACATATTCCCCCCATTCATGTATCATCAACTAAAATGTGCTCCCCATTTTTGTTACAACCAAAATCCGAAAAGAGCTCGGTAAAGTTTGACAGCCCATCCACAGACCCGTACCACGGGATAAGAAGGAATTCAAATGTATACTTCGCAATGCCTCGAAGCTTGATGTACAACACGTACGGCACGATGATACATGACCCCCCCAAACATGGACTCATACACACATGCTTCTGCTATCTCACTAGGTCATACCCTCTTCCTACCTTCTCCTCTCTCCTCCCTACCCAACCATGTAAATGTATTAACCCCTGACATATATTTTTCTCTTTTTGAAATGTTTTAGGAAGTGGCAGTTATTGTTGACTGCCAAAGGGTGGACTGTCAAAGTTAGAAAAATATCTCTATGCACACTACCATATTTGCACCTCACACAGGTCCGTGCTGCGCATGCGTACGCTCTCCCGTACGTGCGCATACTCACAGTCGCGGGCACCCGCAGGCGCACGGTATGCGTATTTACGGTAGAGCTTATGTGATCGTAGCGTGCGACTCAATCGTTACATATTTTCACTATATAATGTAATTTGTAGATCATGGTCCCTTTGATAGATTCTGAAAGTTTAGTTAATATAGCATGTTCCTGGACAGAGAGATCCCTCTTTGTATTGTACGAAGGGTCTAACAGGGGTCATACAGTGGTGTTTAGTACCCATCGGAAGAGTATTTAAATAGCAATATTCCGGTGTTGGTTTGGAGCGGATTAATCGCTCGTGCGAATAGTTATGGACATAAGAAGTTTATGTCCATTTACTATTATTTGCTCTTACTTAGCCATGCGGCGGGAAACCTAGTATCCCACCCACCTGGGCAGTTGGAAATAGCCACAGCCCACCTGTATGAATCAACCTATGACCTTTTGTTATAATGCGAAGACGAATTCCTGTGTCCAATGAACAATAAGAATGTAGGGACCATTGTACTGTATTGTGTGTAGTGTATATAAGGTCAGCCAGCCTGAACAGGGATCAGACTCTCTCCACAAAGGGTTATCATATTGACAAACTTGGGGTCTGGTACCAGGCTGCGCTGCGATCGTTCCCAGTGTGTGTATGTAAGTAATTCTCTGTAATCATTGCTCTTTCTTTGTATTGGCCACATTCTCTCTCTTTCGGTTTAGTTTAAGATTGTAACGTTATTGTATATTTCTGTCTAGATATTCTGTTAGATTTATATGTTAGTTTGTAGCGAATGACTTGTGAATTGTTTCCCCTTTTTGAAATAACTTAAGACTCTTGTTAGTAAAAGGTTTTGGACCCTTAACACGGTAGTGTGTATTCATTATATTGCAAGGGGTAATAAGAGCGTCTCAATCGCTCAAACAGCTTTAGTATTAACAAGGTTAAACAGCGTTATATCGCTACATTGGTTCTAGTACAAGGTTTACAGCATAAGAATATCTTTTCTGTGTGTTACATACAAGGTTTAATGATTGTTATCTTGTGAGCGTCTGCGCCGCTCGTGATCTCCTCGTGGTCTCGAGCGTCCGCTACGCTGACAGCGTAGCATTACGGTAGTCGCTCACCTATAGTGTGCCCGATACCAACAGCGTATTCTCGCGAGCGTTTGTGTCGCTCGAGCGGCTCGCTCCCGATACAGCGTCCGCTACGCTAAGAGCGTACCCTTACGGTACCTCGCACGCCAATTGCGTACTGTGTCTCTTAACCTCCTAGAGTGTTTAATAAGGTAATAGAAATCGACATTCTCAGTACGTAATATATCAGACATATACAGGGCCAGTGATCACAGTAACCCGGTATATGTGGCAGTAGGACCAGCCATATATAGTGCAGTGTATATAATACATTAGACATATACAGGGCCAGTGATCACAGTAACCCGGTATATGCGGCAGTAGGACCAGCCATACATAGTGCAGTGTAATACATCAGACATATACAGGGCCAGTGATCACAGTAACCCGGTATATGTGGCAGTAGGGCCAGCCATACATAGTGCAGTGTATATAATACATCAGACATATACAGGGTCAGCGATCACAGTAACCCGGTATATGCGGCAGTAGGAGCAGCCATACATAGTGCAGTGTATATAATACATCAGACATATACATGGCCAGTGATCACAGTAACCCGGTATATGTGGCAGTAGTGCCAGTCATACATAGTGCAGTGTATGTAATACATCAGACATATACAGGACCAGTGATCACAGTAACAGGGCCGAAACTAGGGGGGGGGCTAGGGGGGCAGGCGACCTGGGCGCCGGATTGGAGGGGGCGCCGAGACCCCCTAACACCCTCTCCCTATGCGCCAGTGCAGCGCCGCGGCACTTCTTTGTACTTTGAAACCCCCTTCTCCCTCCTCCCGAGTGCCCAGCTCGGGGGGGCGGGGTTTCGCGGAATGACGCGATTGCGTCGTGACGTCACGACGCAAACGCATCATTCCACGAAACCCCGCCCCCCGAGCTGGGCACTCGGGAGGAGGGAGAAGGGGGAGCCGCGCAGACGAGGAGGGAGAGGCGGCTGAAGAGCGGCGAGAACCGCTTCAAATGTAAGTCAGCCCCTCTCCCTCCCTCTCTCTCTCCCTCCCTCTCCCCACCACCTGCCGGAATGTGTAAAATGGGGACCTGTCTGCCGCAATGTGTAAGATGGGGACACTTTTTCCTGCCGCAATGTGTAAAATGGGGACACTTTTTATTGCCGCAATGTGTAAAATGGGGACACTTTTTCCTGCCGCAATGTGTAAAATGGGGACACTTGCCTGTCGTACTGTGTAAAATGGGGACACGTGCCTGCCGCATTGTGTAAAATGGGGACACTTTTTCCTGCCGCAATGTGTAAAATGGGGACACCTGTCTGCCGCAATGTGTAAAATGGGGTCACCTGTCTGCCGCAATGTGTAAAATGGGGACACTTGCCTGTCGTACTGTGTAAAATGGGGACACTTTTTCCTGGATATGAAATTTATGTTAGAAAAGGCAATTTTTCAGGTAAAAAAGTTCTGAAAGAGATATATATATATAATATTTTATTCATTTATTTATTTATTTTAAAATATTTATTTTTTTATTTTTTCTATTGTAAAAAAAAAAAAATCTTTTTTTTTTTGGGGTGGGGGGGGGGGGTGGGGGGGTGGGGGGGGGGGGTGTCAAATGACTACCTTGCCCCGGGTGACAAAAATCCTAGTTTCGTCCCTGACAGTAACCCGGTATATGTGGCAGTAGTACCAGCCATACATAGTGCAGTGTAATACATCAGACATATACAGGACCAGTGATCACAGTAACCCGGTATATGCGGCAGTAGTGCCAGCCATACATAGTGCAGTGTATGTAATACATCAGACATATACAGGACCAGCGATCACAGTAACCCGGTATATGCGGCAGTAGTGTCAGCCATACATAGTGCAGTGTAATACATCAGACATATACAGGACCAGTGATCACAGTAACCCGGTATATGCGGCAGTAGGACCAGCCATACATAGTGCAGTGTATGTAATACATCAGACATATACAGGCCCAGCGATCACAGTAACCCGGTATATGCGGCAGTAGGACCAGCCATACATAGTGCACTGTATGTAATACATCAGACATATACAGGACCAGTGATCACAGTAACCCGGTATATGTGGCAGTAGTGCCAGCCATACATAGTGCAGTGTATGTAATACATCAGACATATACAGGGCCAGTGATCACAGTAACCCGGTATATGCGGCAGTAGGACCAGCCATACATAGTGCAGTGTATGTAATACATCAGACATATACAGGCCAGTGATCACAGTAACCCAGTATATGCGGCAGTAGTGCCAGCCATACATAGTGCAGTGTACGTAATACATCAGACATATACAGGACCAGCGATCACAGTAACCCGGTATATGCGGCAGTAGTGTCAGCCATACATAGTGCAGTGTATATAATACATCAGACATATACAGGGCCAGTGATCACAGTAACCCGGTATATGCGGCAGTAGTGCCAGCCATACATAGTGCAGTGTGTGTAATACATCAGACATATACAGGACCAGCGATCACAGTAACCCGGTATATGCGGCAGTAGGAGCAGCCATACATAGTGCAGTGTATGTAATACATCAGACATATACAGGGCCAGTGATCACAGTAACCCGGTATATGCGGCAGTAGTGTCAGCCATACATAGTGCAGTGTAATACATCAGACATATACTAGTGATGTGCACCGGAAATTTTTCGGGTTTTGTGTTTTGGTTTTGGATTCGGTTCCGCGGCCGTGTTTTGGTTTCGGACGCGTTTTGGCAAAACCTCCCTGAAAATTTTTTGTCGGATTCGGGTGTGTTTTGGATTCGGGTGTTTTTTTTACAAAAAACCCTCAAAAACAGCTTAAATCATAGAATTTGGGGGTCATTTTGATCCCATAGTATTATTAACCTCAATAACTAATAATTTTCAGTCTATTCTGAACACCTCACACCTCACAATATTATTTTTAGTCCTAAAATTTGCACCGAGGTCGCTGGATGACTAAGCTAAGCGACCCAAGTGGCCGACACAAACACCTGGCCCATCTAGGAGTGGCACTGCAGTGTCAGACAGGATGGCACTTCAAAAAAATAGTCCCCAAACAGCACATGATGCAAAGAAAAAAAGAGGCACAATGAGGTAGCTGTGTGACTAAGCTAAGCGACACAAGTGGCCGACACAAACACCTGGCCCATCTAGGAGTGGCACTGCAGTGTCAGACAGGATGGCACTTCAAAAAAATAGTCCCCAAACAGCACATGATGCAAAGAAAAAAAGAGGCGCAATGAGGTAGCTGTGTGACTAAGCTAAGCAACCCAAGTGGCCGACACAAACACCTGCCCCATCTAGGAGTGGCATTGCAGTGTCAGACAGGATGGCAGATTTAAAAAATAGTCCCCAAACAGCACATGATGCAAAGAAAAAAGAGGTGCACCAAGGTCGCTGGATGGCTAAGCTAAGCGACACAAGTGGCCGACACAAACACCTGGCCCATCTAGGAGTGGCACTGCAGTGTCAGACAGGATGGCACTTCCAAAAATAGTCCCCAAACAGCACATGATGCAAAGAAAAATGAAAGAAAAAAAGAGGTGCAAGATGGAATTGTCCTTGGGCCCTCCCACCCACCCTTATGTTGTATAAACAGGACATGCACACTTTAACAAACCCATCATTTCAGCGACAGGGTCTGCCACATGACTGTGACTGAAATGACTGGTTGGTTTGGGCCCCCACCAAAAAAAGAAGCAATCAATCTCTCCTTGCACAAACTGGCTCTACAGAGGCAAGATGTCCACCTCCTCCTCTTCCTCCGATTCCTCACCCCTTTCACTGTGTACATCTCCCTCCTCACAGATTATTAATTCGTCCCCACTGGAATCCACCATCTCAGGTCCCTGTGTACTTTCAGGAGGCAATTGCTGGTGAATGTCTCCACAAAGGAATTGATTATAATTCATTTTGATGAACATCATCTTCTCCACATTTTCTGGAAGTAACCTCGTACGCCGATTGCTGACAAGGTGAGCGGCGGCACTAAACACTCTTTCGGAGTACACACTGGAGGGGGGGCAACTTAGGTAAAATAAAGCCAGTTTGTGCAAGGGCCTCCAAATTGCCTCTTTTTCCTGCCAGTATACGTACGGACTGTCTGACGTGCCTACTTGGATGCGGTCACTCATATAATCCTCCACCATTCTTTCAATGGTGACAGAATCATATGCAGTGACAGTAGACGACATGTCAGTAATCGTTGGCAGGTCCTTCAGTCCGGACCAGATGTCAGCACTCGCTCCAGACTGCCCTGCATCACCGCCAGCGGGTGGGCTTGGAATTCTTAGCCTTTTCCTCGCACCCCCAGTTACGGGAGAATGTGAAGGAGGAGCTGTTGATGGGTCACGTTCCGCTTGACTTGACAATTTTCTCACCAGCAGGTCTTTGATCCTCTGCAGACTTGTGTCTGCCGGAAAGAGAGATACAACGTAGGTTTTAAATCTAGGATCGAGCACGGTGGCCAAAATGTAGTGCTCTGATTTCAACAGATTGACCACCCGTGAATCCTGGGTAAGCGAATTAAGGGCTCCATCCACAAGTCCCACATGCCTAGCGGAATCGCTCTGTTTTAGCTCCTCCTTCAATGTCTCCAGCTTCTTCTGCAAAAGCCTGATGAGGGGAATGACCTGACTCAGGCTGGCAGTGTCTGAACTGACTTCACATGAGGCACGTTCAAAGGGTTGCAGAACCTTGCACAACGTTGAAATCATTCTCCACTGCGCTTGAGTCAGGTGCATTCCCCCTCCTTTGCCTATATCGTAGGCAGATGTATAGGCTTGAATGGCCTTTTGCTGCTCCTCCATCCTCTGAAGCATATAGAGGGTTGAATTCCACCTCGTTACCACCTCTTGCTTCAGATGATGGCAGGGCAGGTTCAGGACTGTTTGCTGGTGCTCCAGTCTTCGGCATGCGGTGGCTGAATGCCGAAAGTGGCCCGCAATTCTTCGGGCCACCGACAGCATCTCTTGCACGCCCCTGTCGTTTTTTTAAATAATTCTGCACCACCAAATTCAATGTATGTGCAAAACATGGGACGTGCTGGAATTTGCCCAGATGTAATGCACGCACAATATTGGTGGCATTGTCCGATGTCACAAATCCCCAGGAGAGTCCAATTGGGGTAAGCCATTCTGCGATTATGTTCCTCAGTTTCCGTAAGAGATTGTCAGCTGTGTGCCTCTTATGGAAAGCGGTGATACAAAGCGTAGCCTGCCTAGGAACGAGTTGGCGTTTGCGAGATGCTGCTACTGGTGCCGCCGCTGCTCTTCTTGCTGCGGGAGGCAATACATCTACCCAGTGGGCTGTCACAGTCATATAGTCCTGAGTCTGCCCTGCTCCACTTGTCCACATGTCCGTGGTTAAGTGGACATTGGGTACAACTACATTTTTTAGGACACTGGTGACTCTTTTTCTGACGTCTGTGTACATTTTCGGTATCGCCTGCCTAGAGAAATGGAACCTAGATGGTATTTGGTACCGGGGACACAGTACCTCAATCAAGTCTCTAGTTCCCTGTGAATTAACGGTGGATACCGGAAACACGTTTCTCACCACCCAGGCTGCCAAGGCCTGAGTTATCCGCTTTGCAGCAGGATGACTGCTGTGATATTTAATCTTCCTCGCAAAGGACTGTTGGACAGTCAATTGCTTACTGGAAGTAGTACAAGTGGTCTTCCGACTTCCCCTCTGGGATGACGATCGACTCCCAGCAGCAACAACAGCAGCGCCAGCAGCAGTAGGCGTTACACTCAAGGATGCATCGGAGGAATCCCAGGCAGGAGAGGACTCGTCAGACTTGACAGTGACATGGCCTGCAGGACTATTGGCTTTCCTGTCTAAGGAGGAAATTGACACTGAGGGAGTTGGTGGTGTGGTTTGCAGGAGCTTGGTTACAAGAGGAAGGGATTTAGTGGTCAGTGGACTGCTTCCGCTGTCATCCAAAGTTTTTGAACTTGTCACTGACTTCTGATGAATGCGGTCCAGGTGACGTATAAGGGAGGATGTTCCTAGGTGGTTAACGTCCTTACCCCTACTTATTACAGCTTGACAAAGGCAACACACGGCTTGACACCAGTTGTCCGCATTTCTGTTGAAATAATTCCACACCGAACAGGTGATTTTTTTTTGTATTTTGACCAGACATGTCAATGGCCATATTCGTCCCACGGACAACAGGTGTCTCCCCAGGTGCCTGACTTAAACAAACCACCTCACCATCAGAATCCTCCTGTTAGGCGCGGCGGTCTTCGGCCGTGCCCTGATTGAGCAGCGGTCACGGCCGCCGCGCCTCTCTTCTTCCCTGTTCCCCGCACGGCGCCTAGCAACGCCAGGACGCCGTGTGCACGATAGCCGCCGGGTCCCTGGCAACGCAGGACGCCGTGCGTGCAGGGCCGCCGGGTGCATAGCAACGGGGACGCCACAGGTGGACCGCGTTCCCCGTTGCTAAGAATAGTTAATTAGGTTGCTCGTGCAGCAGGGCAGCTGCACGGCAACTAGTAATTAGGGTCTGGGGGCTGGTCCTGCTGGCCCTCCTGTTATTGGCCAGCAGGGCCTTTTTATGTGAGCCAGCACACTGCAGCCCCGCCGGTGATAGCTTCTTGTATACTGTTCCTGCCTTGCAGAACTCTGTTCCTGTCAGCCGTGTTTGGTGGATCTTGCTCCCTGCCCTTTGGTACTTTGGAGGTCCGAAGCCGGTCCTGGGAATCCTTCTAGTCCTTGCGAACCTGTTTGTCATCTGTGGTTCTCGCCCGGTTTCGTGAGTAGCGGCTTCTGCCGTGTGTTGCGGCCTATGCCGCTTAGTGTTTTACTTTACTGTGAATTGGTGCATTTGTGGAGGTTTCCGCTTTCACTGTCCTCCCCGGAACTCGGCGGTGCCGTGTAGGGGAGTGGACAGTGGTTTCTTTGTAGTTCTTTTTCCTTTGGCGGCGTGCCGCACATACGTTTAGTTTTTAGGTAGTTTATAGCCCCTAGCGTGGTTGTTTCAGTTAGAGGTCCCCTTGTTATTACCCTGTCTCAGTTCACGCCTTGTCTCTCTTTAAGACCTGAGGGGGCATCGGAGTTGGGCAGACCTAATCCGCCCTTCAAACTAGTGATGAGCGGATTCGGTTTTACTCGGTTTTACTCGGTTCTCAAAACCGAATCTTATTGGCTCACTGATGTCACGCGTTTTGGATAGCCAATAAGATTCGGTTTTGAGAACCGAGTAAAACCGAGTAAAACCGAATCCGCTCATCACTACTTCAAACGCGGCTGCCATGGGCCCAAGAAACCATAGTCGTTCAGGCGTGAATTGATAACACGGGTAAGACAACGGAGGTAGGGTGCTAGGGGCTATTTCCTTCCCATTTCCCAATCCCAGCATTCCGTCTTGGTGCTCAGGACTCACTACATAAGACCTCCCCTGTCCTGAGCATCAGGATCGTAACATTATCACCGGCCCACATAAAAAAAAAGGGGGTTTATTTTTTCCGTTGTATTGGTGGGCCTAGAAATTCGGCCTCATGTATCCGGCAGGTTTAGGGCCAAACCCCAGTCAGCTTTTGGTTAACCAAATACAGGAATTAACTCAGATGGTTCAGGACCTTACTCTTCGGGTGAGATCGCAGGAAGATCTTTTGCGAGCCTCCCCGAGTATGGTTCCAGAACCAAAGATGCATTTACCTGACCGTTTTGCGGGTAACCGAAAGGATTTTTTTAATTTTAAGGAAGCTTGTAAGCTTTATTTTCGTTTAAGGCCCCGTTCCTCTGGTACTGAGTCTCAGCGGGTCGGGATTGTGATGTCTCTACTTCAGGGTGATCCACAGACCTGGGCGTTTGGGCTAAGAGCGGATGATGCTGCTTTGTTATCAGTAGACGCCTTTTTTAAATCGTTAGGCCTCTTATATGACGACCCAGATAGAGAAGCATCAGCTGAGAGTCACCTGCGTGCCCTTAAGCAAGGCAAAAATCCAGCAGAGGTGTATTGTACCGAATTTCACCGTTGGTCGAACGACTGTGGCTGGAATAACCCGGCCCTGCGCAGTCAGTTTCGCCTCGGACTGTCGGAAGTGATTAAAGACAGTCTCCTTCAGTACCCCGCTCCTGAGACTTTAGACAAACTCATGGAGCTCGCTATTAAAATTGTTCGTCGTCTCCGAGAGCGGAGGGCTGAAAGAGGAACAACTTTTAGGCCTAATCCATGTGTATATACTTTTCCGGAGGACGTCGAGGAGCCCATGCAAATGGGTCTCTCCCGGCTGTCCTCAGAGGAAAGAACCAGAAGGTTAAGTTCTGGTCTTTGTTTGTATTGTGGTGGTAAGGGACATATCGCACGTAACTGCCCGAACAAGCCGGAAACGCTCTGACCAAGTGAATTGTGAGGGGGTTCACTTGGGTCTGCAGTTAATCTCCTCTAATAATTCTCTATTAGTTCCGGTAAAGATTTCCTTTGGCAGCCTCAGTTCGTTGGTGTCGGCCTTCGTCGACAGTGGAGCTGCAGGAAATTTTATGGATTTAGCTTGGGCTAAGGCTTTAGGCGTTCCACTTATACCCTTAGATAGACGTATCACCATGCACGGCTTGGATGGGGGTCCGCTTTCCAATGGGGTTATTACTCACCGCACACCTCCAGTATTGCTGACAGTGGGGGCCCTACATTCAGAAGAAATAGAATTTTACCTTACACATTGTCCGGCAGTTCCAGTAGTTTTGGGTCACCCCTGGCTTGCCTTTCATAATCCCACCATAGATTGGCGGTCTGGGGAGATTTCCCAATGGGGTCCTTTTTGTGTTAAGGAGTGTATTTCCCATCCTGTCCGGGTTGCGGCAGTTACCCCAGAACTTATTCCTCTGGAATATCAGGATTTTGCTGATGTGTTCTCCAAGGGTAATGCGGACGTTCTGCCTCCCCATCGGTCCTATGACTGCGCTATAGATTTAGTTCCCGGGGCCACTTTACCTAAGGGGAGATTATATGCCCTCTCCGAGCCAGAAACCACGGCTATGGATAATTATATCCAGGAAAGCCTGAAAAAAGGCTTCATTAGGCCTTCGAAATCTCCTTTGAGTGCAGGATTCTTTTTTGTTGAGAAAAAAGATGGGTCGCTCAGACCATGTATTGATTTTTGGGCTCTGAATAAAACTTCTGTTAAAAACACCTACCCTTTGCCTTTGATTTCAGTACTTTTTGATCAGTTACGCTCTGCCGTTATCTTTTCAAAAATCGATCTTAGAGGAGCTTACAATCTCATCCGAATAAGATCTGGGGATGAGTGGAAGACGGCTTTCAGCACACAGTCGGGTCATTATGAATACCTGGTGATGCCCTTTGGGCTGTCAAATGCTCCTGCGGTATTTCAAGACCTCATCAATGATGTTCTTCGTGACTTTCTTGGAAAGTTCGTTGTCGTTTATTTAGACTACATTTTGATTTATTCTGAGTCTATGGAACAACATATTACCCATGTGCGTCTGGTTCTTCAAAAACTACAGGAGAATCATTTATACGCAAAACTAGAGAAATGTGATTTTCACATCATGGAAGTGTCCTTCTTGGAGTATATTATTTCTCCCCAGGGATTTTTCATGGAACCGAAAAAAACTCCAGGCCATCCTTAATTGGGGCGCAACCCACAAATTTAAAAGCAATTCAGCGCTTTTTAGGGTTTGCAAACTATTATAGGCGGTTCATTCATACCGTTTCTGATTTGGTCGCTCCTATAGTAGCATTGACTAAAAAAGGAGCGGACCCTTCCAATTGGTCGCCTGCAGCCGAGTCTGCCTTTCGGGCCTTAAAACAGGCCTTTGTCTCGGCTCCTGTTCTCAGGCACCCTAACCCGGAGCTCCCCTTTATAGTCGAGGTAGATGCCTCAGAGGTTGGAGTGGGGGCTATCCTATCTCAGGAAGATCCGGAGTCTCAGGAATTACACCCTTGTGCCTTCATGTCCCGGAAATTCTCCTCCGCAGAATCCAACTATGACGTTGGTAATCGAGAATTGCTGGCAGTTAAATGGGCTTTCGAGGAGTGGAGGCATTGGCTGGAGGGAGCTAGGCATACTATTACAGTGTTTACTGACCATAAGAACCTGCAGTATATTGAGTCAGCTAAACGGCTTAATGCTCGGCAGGCACGTTGGGCATTGTTTTTTACTCGTTTCAGGTTTATTATCACCTTCAGGCCCGGTTCCAAAAATACTAAAGCTGATGCCCTGTCACGTTGTTTTCTTCCGGTTCACAATAACCATCCTGCTACTACCCCCATAGTTCCATCATCTGTCATCTGGGCAGGCCTCACACAGGATTTATTTACTCAGTTAGTCCAGCTTCAACAGCAGGCTCCTAAATCGACTCCTGCTGATCGTCTCTTTGTCCCTGAATTTCTGAGAGGCACTGTTTCAGCTGAGTTTCATGACAACAAAGTCTCTGGTCATCCAGGTATCACTAAGACCTTGGAGTTAGTCTCTCGCTCGGTGTGGTGGCCTAGTCTTTCTAAAGATGTAAGGGAATTTGTCCATTCCTGTCAGGTTTGTGCACGGCATAAGGTTCCTCGTTCATTGCCGATCGGGCAACTCGTACCTTTAGCCGTTCCTCTCAGGTCATGGTCACATATATCCATGGATTTCGTGGTGGACCTTCCTCTTTCAGCCGGATTTCGAGTCATTTGGGTGGTAGTAGATCGTTTTAGTAAGATGGCTCATTTCATTGCTCTTCCCCGATTACCCTCTGCTCAAGGGTTGGCAGTCTTGTTTCTCCGTCATGTGTTCAGGCTCCATGGGTTGCCCAGGGATATTGTCTCTGATCGGGGTCCGCAATTCATTGCTCGTTTCTGGAAACGTTTTTGTGCCTCATTGAATATGAAACTCTCTTTAACATCTGGGTACCATCCACAATCTAACGGACAAACCGAACGAGTTAACCAGTCATTAAAACAGTATTTACGGTTGTATTCGGCCAAACTCCAGAATGATTGGTCTGAATTTCTTCCGTTAGCCGAATTTGCTTATAATAACTCTTGTCATTCTTCCACCAAGGAGTCCCCATTCTTTTCAGTCTTTGGCTTTCATCCTAGAGCCAACTCTTTTTTTCCTCATTCTCCAGTCTCCTCGTTGACCTTAACCTCCCATCTCAGAACAATTTGGAGAAAGGTGCACCTTGCCTTGAGAAAAGCTGCCTTCCGAGAAAATAAATTTTCTGATAGGCTCCGACGTCCTTGCACTTTTAAGGTGGGAGATAAGGTATGGTTGTCAACTCGCAACATCAAGCTCCGACAACCTTCGGCTAGATTGGGACCCAAATTTATTGGACCATTCCTTATCATTAAGAAGGTCAACCCAGTTGCTTTTCGGCTACGCTTACCGAGATCTCTCAAAATTGGCAATACTTTTCACTGTTCTCTTTTGAAACAGTATTTTTCTTCCAGGAGATTTCCTCGGAGGACTTCCCAGGGTAGATCTCCGGTGGATGTTCAGGGGCAGCAAGAGTTCTTGGTGTAGAAGGTTTTAGATTCTAAGCTTTCTCGGGGTCGGCTCTATTTTTTGGTCCACTGGAAAGGTTATGGCCCTGAAGAAAGATCTTGGGTGTTGGATAAAGATTTACATGCTCCCAAGCTGAAGAGGATTTTCTTTCAGGAGTTTCCTCAGAAACCTGGCTCTAGGGGTTCTTTAACCCCTCCTCAAGGGGGGGGGGGGTACTGTTAGGCGCGGCGGTCTTCGGCCGTGCCCTGATTGAGCAGCGGTCACGGCCGCCGCGCCTCTCTCCTTCCCTGTTCCCCGCACGGCGCCTAGCAATGCCAGGATGCCGTGCGCACGATAGCCGCCGGGTCCCTGGCAACGCAGGACGCCGTGCGTGCAGGGCCGCCGGGTGCATAGCAACGGGGACGCCACAGGTGGACCGCGTTCCCCGTTGCTAAGAATAGTTAATTAGGTTGCTCGTGCAGCAGGGCAGCTGCACGGCAACTAGTAATTAGGGTCTGGGGGCTGGTCCTGCTGGCCCTCCTGTTATTGGCCAGCAGGGCCTTTTTATGTGAGCCAGCACACTGCAGCCCCGCCGGTGATAGCTTCTTGTATACTGTTCCTGCCTTGCAGAACTCTGTTCCTGTCAGCCGTGTTTGGTGGATCTTGCTCCCTGCCCTTTGGTACTTTGGAGGTCCGAAGCCGGTCCTGGGAATCCTTCTAGTCCTTGCGAACCTGTTTGTCATCTGGGGTTCTCGCCCGGTTTCGTGAGTAGCGGCTTCTGCCGCGTGTTGCGGCCTATGCTGCTTAGTGTTTTACTTTACTGTGAATTGGTGCATTTGCGGAGGTTTCCGCTTTCACTGTACTCCCCGGAACTCGGCGGTGCCGTGTAGGGGAGTGGACAGTGGTTTCTTTGTAGTTCTTTTTCCTTTGGCGGCGTGCCGCACATACGTTTAGTTTTTAGGTAGTTTATAGCCCCTAGCGTGGTTGTTTCAGTTAGAGGTCCCCTTGTTATTACCCTGTCTCAGTTCACGCCTTGTCTCTCTTTAAGACCTGAGAGGGCATCGGAGTTGGGAAGACCTAATCCGCCCTTCAAACGCGGCTGCCATGGGCCCAAGAAACCATAGTCGTTCAGGCGTGAATTGATAACACGGGTAAGACAACGGAGGTAGGGTGCTAGGGGCTATTTCCTTTCCATTTCCCAATCCCAGCATTCCGTCTTGGTGCTCAGGACTCACTACATAAGACCTCCCCTGTCCTGAGCATCAGGATCGTCACACCTCCTTGTCAATTTCCTCCCCAGCGCCAGCAACACCCATATCCTCATCCTGGTGTACTTCAACAGTGACATCTTCAATTTGACTACCAGGAACTGGACTGCGGGTGCGGGGGCGTGCAAATGGTGGAAGGCGCAACCTCTTCCCGTCCAGTGTTGGGAAGGTCAGGCATCGCAACCGACACAATTGGACTCTCCTTGGGGATTTGTGATTTAGAAGAACGCACAGTTCTTTGCTGTGCTTTTGCCATCTTAACTCTTTTAAGTTTTCTAGTAAGAGGATGAGTGCTTCCATCCTCATGTGAAGCTGAACCACTAGCCATGAACATAGGCCAGTCCCTCAGCCGTTCCTTGCCACTCCGTGTTGTAAATGGCACATTGGCAAGTTTACGCTTCTCCTCAGACGATTTTGATTTAGATTTTTGGGTCATTTTACTGAGCTTTATTTTTTGGATTTTACATGCTATCTCCTTGGCAGACGACGTTGATGGCATTTCATCGTCTCGGCCATGACTAGTGGCAGCAGCTTCAGCACGAGGTGGAAGTGGATCATGATCTTTCCCTATTTTACCCTCCACATTTTTGTTCTCCATTTTTTAATGTGTGGAATTATATGCCAGTAATATATCAATAGCAATGGCCTACTACTATATATACTGCGCACAACTGAAATGCTCCACAGGTATGGATGGATAGTATACTTGACGACACAGAGGTAGGTAGAGCAGTGGCCTACTGTACCGTACTGCTATATATTATATATACTGGTGGTCAGCAAACTGTGAAAAACTGAAATGCACCACAGGTATGGATGAATAGTATACTTGACGACACAGAGGTAGGTAGAGCAGTGGCCTACTGTACCGTACTGCTATATATTATATATACTGGTGGTCAGCAAACTGTGCAAAACTGAAATGCACCACAGGTATGGATGGATAGTATACTTGACGACACAGAGGTAGGTAGAGCAGTGGCCTACTGTACCGTACTGCTATATATTATATATACTGGTGGTCAGCAAACTGTGCAAAACTGAAATGCACCACAGGTATGGATGGGATAGTATACTTGACGACACAAAGGTAGAGCAGTGGACTACTGTACCGTACTGCTATATATTATATATACTGGTGGTCAGCAAACTGTGCAAAACTGAAATGCACCACAGGTATGGATGGATAGTATACTTGACGACACAGAGGTAGGTAGAGCAGTGGCCTTCTGTACCGTACTGCTATATATTATATATACTGGTGGTCAGCAAACTGTGCAAAACTGAAATGCACCACAGGTATGGATGGGATAGTATACTTGACGACACAGAGGTAGAGCAGTGGACTACTGTACCGTACTGCTATATATATAGTTATACTGGTGGTCAGCAGAATTCTGCACTGTCCTCCTACTATATACTACAATGCAGCACAGATATGGAGTGTTTTTCAGGCAGAGAACGTGTAATACTGGTGGTCACTGGTCACTGGTCAGCAAAACTCTGCACTGTCCTCCTACTATATAATACTGCTGGTCCCCAGTCCCCACAATAAAGCAATTAGCACACTGTCACTGAGCACAGATATTTGCAGCACACTGAGTACAGATATGGAGCGTTTTTCAGGCAGAGAACGTAGATATTTGCACTTGCAGCACACTGAGCACAGATATTTGCAGCACATTGAGCACAGATATTTGCAGCACACTAAGCACAGATATTTGCAGCCCACTGAACATAGAAACTGAGAGGACGCCAGCCACGTCCTCTCACGATCATCTCCAATGCACGAGTGAAAAATGGCGGCGACGCGCGACTCCTTATATAGAATACGAATCTCGCGAGAAACCGACCGCGGGGTGATGACGTTCGGGCGCGCTCGGGTAAACCGGGCAAGGTGGGAGGATCCGAGTTGCTCGGACCCGTGCAAAAAAAGGTGAAGTTCGGGCGGGTTCGGATCCCGAGGATCCGAACCCGCTCATCACTACTGGGTAACAAATCCAGGCAAGGCAACAGATATGGCTTCTAGTAACTTTGTAGCCACAGGTGTTAGCAAAGACACATGGAACCTACTGGAAGGAAGTTAATTGGCTCTGCTGTGTCAGGTGCAAATGCAGAATCTCTAGAAGGGGGGTTTCCAAATGCAATGCACAATCTTCCGCTCTGTGGAACATTGGAGCATGTGCGGGAGTCTGGGTGAGCAGTAGAATAACCTATACACAACCTAAACACACACACGCACACACACACACACACACACACACACACACACACACACACACACACACTTTACAGTATTGATAAATACTGTAGATGGTCTATAGTATAGGCTGCATAAAACATATTAAACTAGTATAAATAACATAAGTAATCAGCAAATGGTTAAATAACATATGTGGTCAGGAAATGGTTAAACATTCCATGATAAATAAATACACAAACATAATAGAACCAGTAGGAGACAGAGCTGCACACATTCTCCCACCTCATGGTAAGGCACCTGTCTCTTCTTCATGGCACCTACTCTCTGGTCCAGTGCACTCACTGCACACTCAGATCCACACACAGCAAACTTGGTAGAAGAAACTGCATCCACTGGGCATGTGCAGCAGCTCTGCTCTGTCTCTTAAACTGCATGCTCTGGTGGCAGCTAGAGCAATCATATTATATACTATTGCTATTGTGGTCATTTGAGCCGCTGTCCAAGTAGAGGGGGATTTCCGGCCAACTGGAACCCCCCCTGCATTTGTCAATGCTATCAGGAGGAAGTGTGGCCAATAGGTAGTAGGACCTACCAGGGATGTCTTTGAAGTTGCGGTCGGCCAGTCCGACACTGACCATATGACACCCACAGAAGTACCCTTTCTATAAAACTGCAGGAGGCAAGCAAAAACTGTCTGTGCAACTCGGGTCTGGTATTGGCAAGCACCCTGATAAGCATGACCCTAGATAACTGCATATACCACCTGTGCCACAATACCTGTGTGGATAGATTTGCAGCATAACGGGCCTACATTTGTAGAGGAGCATAAGATAAGTGAAAGTGTTCCCGCTGATGTATGGAAGAAGATCACTGGAAAATGCTCATAAAAACCCCCGAGACTCCCTTTCCCATCAGCCAATCACAAACCTTTGCTCACGCTGGCCAGTGGAAACAGTTGGCATTCCAGACTGCGTAAGGAATAGAATATTACAGCAGCAGCATAAACACACCGTCCGTGCTTGCATAGCGCTGCTCGGTGCATCACTTTGGCCTGTGAGGGGTTAAGGTTTTTTGTAGTGGGAGGAACGTATAGTGTGAGGTTTATGAGTTCTTACTCTTGATAATTACCCAGAGAGCCTGGAAGAGCCTCTAGAAAGGGGAGCATGCTGGTTTTTGCACATCATGATGTGTGCCAGGTGGGTCATAGGTGTTCAGGTGTGCTTTATAAATTACCTACACTGAGTTATTCTCTCTCTCTTTTATTTATATAAACAGCCAGCACGCCTAACCTGTTAGACAAAAGCTGTTTTAAATGATAATCTATTTATTTTCTTTTTTAATATTTTGTCAACATTACAAATTCCCATTATAACACGAAGATTTCAATTGGCAGTTACATACTTACCTGCCAGACGATCCGGGGAGGGCAAGATGGGAAGAAGCCAATTATGGCCTTCTGTTGTGGAATGTCATCATGCCTCCCACCCGAGGAGATTTCTCCACTCAGGGCCTTATTTCACTAGTTCCTGCGACCACGCAGTGGTTGGGTGGTGGGTCACATGCTAAGCAGCCGTGCCCTGCGATGGGCGGACCCCAGCATGCAATTGCAAGGATTGCAGATTCTGCTAAAAAACAGAATCTGCAATCCTTACTGAATTAGCCCCCATGGGCCTAATTCAGACCTGATCGTAGATGTGCTAAATGTCAGGCCCGACCCCCCCCCCCCGCACAAGTACAAACGCATTGCACAGCGGCGATGCTTTTGTACTGGAAGAGTAGCTCCCTGCCAGCGCATCTCCTGCGCGCTGGCAGGGAGCTACTCATCGCTGCCCGGGTCGCAAAGGCTGCGTGTGACGTCATGCAGCCGCCGCGGCCCGCACCCCCGATGGTCCAGGCACGCCTGCATTGCCCGGACCGCGCCCCCTAAATGGCGGCCGTCGGCCCGCCCAGCCGTCGGCTGTCTGGCATGCAACGGCGCACTGCGGCACCAGCGCATGCTCAGTTCAGACCAGATCGGTGCTGTGCGAAAACGCACAGCAGTGATCAGGTCTGAATTAGCCACTATGGGGGTCATTCCGAGTTGATCGCTTGCTGGAAATGTTCGCTGCGCAGCGATGAAGCAAAAAATGTCACTTCTGTGCATGCGTATGCGTCGCAGTGCGCACGCGCGACGTACTTTCACAACGGCCGATGTAGTTTCACACAGGGTTTAGCGAAGCTTTTCAGTTGCACTGCTGGCCGCAGAGTAATTGACAGGAAGTGGGCGTTTCTGGGCGTCAACTGACCGTTTTCAGGGAGTGTTCAGAAAAAACGCAGGTGTGCCAGGAAAAACGCAGGCGTGACTGGGCGAACGCAGGGCGTGTTCGTGACGTCAAATCTGGAACTGAATGGTCTGAAGTGATCGCAAGCACTGAGTAGGTCTGAAGCTACACAATATTTTTTTGTTGCCGCTCTGCGATCCTTTCGTTCGCACTTCTGCTAAGCTAAAATACCCTACCAGTGGGCGGCGGCTTAGCGTTTGCACGGCTGCTAAAAACAGCTAGCGAGCGATCAACTCGGAATGACCCCCTATGTCGGGAGCTTGGAGGCATTGGCCAAATTCGGAAGTGTCTCCCAGAAATTCCAGGAGTGCAGGGAACTATGGAGCTATTACAGTCCGGCTCAATGTATAAAGTCTTTGAAAGAATGAAATCAATTTGCAGTTACAGCACATTGTTATAATAATAGCTGCATTTTATAAGGAACAGGCAGGTTCATGTTATGTGGAATGTACAATATGTGTAACTGCACAAGCGCTCCAGCAGACAGACAATGAGACACTTTTCCAAACAGGTTTCATTGTTCCAAAACAAATGAAGCATCACAGTACTTTACAGCAGTGGTAAGATGAACAAAATATCTCAGAAATTGTGTGCAAATAAAATATTGCCGCAGAGCTTGCTGCTTCATGGAGACGTACCAGAGTCCCAGCGCTGCAAATTGCTGCAACATTCTGAAAATGCATCGCAGTTCCACCACAATATTGCTCATCTCTACGTTGGGATGTGTAAGGAAGACATAATCAAAGTAACAGGGGGAATTCCTCACAGAACACTGAAGGCTAAGGGGGTCATTCCGAGTAGATCGTAGCTGTGCTAAATTTAGCACAGCTACGATCATCTTCCCTGACATGCGGGGGGACGCCCAGCACAGGCCTAGTCCGCCCCGCATGTCAGTGCGGCCCCCCCGCACAAATACAAAAGCATCGCACAGCAGCGATGCCTTTGTATTTGAGGAATAACTCCCGGCCAGCGCAGCTCCTGCCACTGGCCACTGGCCGCAGCGGCTGCGTGAGACATCACGCAGCTGCCGCAGCCTGCCCCCCCAACGGTCCGGCCACGCCTTCGTTGGCCGGACCGCTCCCCCTAAACGGTGGCTTAACGCCGCCGTTCAGCCCCCTCCTGCCCAGCAACCACCTCTGTCTCAGAGGTGATCACTAGGCAACGAAAGTTGCCATGTGCCGGTGCACTGCGGCGCCGGTGCATGTGTATTGCCGACCCGATTGCTGCGCTGCGACAAACTGCAGGTAGCGATCGGGTCGGAATGACCCTAGATTCTGCCAGAGACAAGTGTGATATTCCAGAATCAAAAATGCAATGACTAGAATATTAATATATTCATTTTTAATCTAGATCTGCTTAATCTGCCTCGAGACATCTTGTTAAAAGGGCCCACTGTAAGCTATATATTAAGCTGCTGCTTTACCCTGCACTGAAATGTTGCTTTAAATAAAAGTGAATTACTTTGAAGACTGGTGAGTGCTCCTAATTTGTATGGCTATATATATATTTTTTTATTTTTTTATTTGGAAAACATACTGGGCCTGCATTTTGCTCAGTTAATTGCCTGGCCAGCTAGCCTGTTGAAGTTTGGTAATGCCAACCGAAGCGCATAGGCAGTGATGTCACTGGCGTCTCTTAGGCACAAACTCTCATGTGGAACTGTGAGTCAGGTCAGAGTTTTTGGACTTGCTGCATCCTGTAAAATAATGGGATATAACGTGGTACGGCAATATAAAATAATAGCTGCTCAATTAATGTAATAATCTTTTTCAGGTGCATGTAAGGTGGGGGGTTATTCTAGACCAGAAATAAAGGAAAAATATGAATCCAGCACACTGAAAAGTATCAGCAATGAGATTTGAATACTACATATTAATAGAAATGCAGAAATCTCAGTTGCAAACATTTGCAAAGATATGACTAAGCCGCCAGGCCATGCCTTAAGCACCAATGAGAAGCACTGATGGTTCTACTCTCTAAATGGTAGTATAGTATGATTGTGCTATTAGCAGCAGCAGAATTCTTTAAATACGAAACAGTCTCAAGATTGTCGTCAAACCCTTGGAACAGTTATGGATTCTCCATGAACCTCTGGACTCTGATATGGACTCTGAGCTGCACTTGGAATCCCTATGTTTCTTTGGTTTGGGCCTAGACTCTCTCCACCCTTCTGGGCTGGACTTGGATTTCCCCTGGATTCCTGCAGTGCCCCTGGCAGCTTGGATTAAAATATTTGCAGATTACTCTCTGCCAATAGAAAACAGGAACCAGCATGCCTTCCAAATGCTGATCCCATACAGTGCCTCTCATGGGATCAGCATTTTAGAGTGCATGTTGGTTCCTGTAGTGCTACTAGGAGATCCCAGGGGTGGCTCCTAGGGGATCCGGTCTGAAGATCGACAGTGTCTAGGTCGACAATGTTTAGGTCGACCACTATAGGTCGACAGTCACTAGGTCGACATGGATGGAAGGTCGACAGGGTTTCTAGGTCGACATGTGCTAGGTCGACAGGTCTAAAGGTCGACATGAGTTTTTCACATTTTTTTCTTTTTTTAAATTTTTTTCATACTTAACGATCCACGTGGACTACGATTGGAATGGTAAAGTGTGCCGAGCGAAGCGGTAGCGGAGCGAAGGCACCATGCCCGAAGCATGGCGAGCGAAGCGAGCCATGCGAGAGGACGCGGTACACTAATTTGGGATCCCGGTCACTCTACTAAGAAAACGACACCAAAAAAAAAAAAATCCTCATGTCGACCTTTAGACCTGTCGACCTAGCACATGTCGACCTAGAAAGTGAAACCCTGTCGACCTTCCATCCATGTCGACCTAGTGACTGTCGACCTATAGTCGATTTGATGAACCACACCCGGCTCCTAGGTAAGCTAGCCCTCATTTTGGATATATGTATGGACCTTTACCATGAGGCCTTACAATACACAATGACATGGCCCTGAGTGGGCACTGGTATCATGCAGTGTAGGGTCTGTCGATAATCAGAGAAGCCTTGAAGTGATTTGCTTCCTCTCTCAAGCCCACTGGCTTTCCATTGCATTTTGTCATATGGCGGTGGTCCCCCGCAATGGCCATACCTACCTACGTCTCTTCTCATTTACGATCTGATCTCACTTCTTTGTCCTAACTCCTCTGGCAAATCGGGGTGTGTTTCAGCAGCCGAGGCAGAGACGATTTCTCTTTTTTAAGTCACTCCACTCCCAGGACTTGGCCTCATCGTACAGTCGAGCGCTGGTCCTGTCATAGACGTTAGGGGAAGCAACGTCTACAAGCAACAGACGATTCCTAAAAAGTTTCACTGGGATCCTACTTTTGTGCATTAGAAACAAGTAGACAAACAAGTAAAAATAGGCTGCCTACACGGACTTAAAACCACTTAACTGGCATGGTCAGATCACATGCGAGTGCGCCCCTCCCACTGTGTCCTTAAGTTTTTGACAAGGAGAACTGTTCTGCAGATGTGCATAATATAATATTTAAATATTAAAAAAAACTTTTTAAACTATATTAAATGAAACATTTAAAAAAAACAAAACAGTGTTCTGAACGTTTTTGAAGGGAAAAATCGCCAGATAAGTGGTTAATTGTGGCATAGGCCTATTTATGAATTCTGTTAAAGGGTAGCGAGTGCTGGAGACGCTAAACAGGTTTCTCTAGTAAAGCCTACTTAAGGAGGATCGCGGTGGTACAGATTTTTATTTTTGGAATATTATATATACTGTGTATATTTCATTTTTTTTAATTGTTTTATTACTTTTAGTACATATAGGTTTTTCGTGGAGAATGTAACAGGAACCACATGTCAGGGTGAGAACCGGCAAAGGGGGCACTTCTCCCTATTTACTAAAGCAAGGGTAGACCCTGCCGGAGAAACTATTCCTGCTTCTCCACTGAATGTAGAGCATGGGGAATCCTACTCAATCTCTGGATGGTGAGAGCAACAGATAATCTTGTAGAATAAAAAAATTACTTAAATAAAGCAATTTTTCTTTTCATATTATTTATACATAACTAAGCACATCTGGAACACAAAGTAATAATAGTTTTGCGGCACATTAACTATTCTTATATCGAATCCACTAATCCCTATATAATAAAGGCCTTTAAGTAATAACTGGTGTTTTGTGTTACAGATCAATCTTTGTCATTCCTGTCTCTATTTGTTATGTTAGACATTTTTTTCTGCCATGATTAAATAGGATATATTTATTAAAACAATTATGAATGAAAGCATTCAAGGTCATGCCAATAGCTCAATGAGTTACGAGCCAAAACAAATCTTTAATAGACCAAGCCGCGTTGCAAAACATTTTTTTTTAACGACTAGGGTGAGACGTGGTTATGCAAGAGAATATTCATTCTAACAGTAATATGAATAGAGAGAAGACATATTTTGTAAACTCTTCACCTTGTTCCAGAACTGGCTACACATTTTTATACAAATCACTAGTGGAATTTGCCTTTAACTGTTCTCACTTCTACTCCAACCACAGCTCACAGCTGAAAGAACTGACCATTGTCATCCCAGCTGTATTCAGTTTCTGGGAAAGATTTATCAAAGTTTGGAGTGAGATAAAGTACCAATCAATCAGCTTCTAATGAGAGGATCTTGCTCACTGCAAGCTTTGATAATTCTTCCCCACTATATAATAAAGTTGACTGCTGATAAAAATGATGTCATCATGTTGGAATGTAATGACAGTGTAAACTCTGACCACCAGTGTTATAGGCCCTACACACATGCTGATTTTTTGAAAGATATGAACGATCTCGTTCATAAATGAACGAGAACTCGCTCATATCTTTCAGTGTGGAGGCTCCAGCGATGAACGATGCGCGGCCCCGCGCTCGTTCATCGCTGGTCCCCCGTCGGCTGTGCATGCAGGCCAATATGGACGATCTCGTCCATATTTGCCTGCATGTCTATGGAGCCGGGTGACGGGGGGAGTGAAGAAACTTCACTCCCCCCGTCACTGCCCCCCCGTATCGGCCGTCGGGCACCTCGGCGGCGCATCGCCATATGTGTAGGGCCCATTAGAGATGGCCGGAAGAGAGTGAGGGGGACGTTGAGAGAGAGAGAGAGTGTGAGAGAGAGAGAGTGTGTGAGAAAAAGAAGGAGAGGTGAGGATAAAGTGATGGGGTGGGGAAAAGCGAATACGGACTGGGGTACAGAGAAAGATGTGGGATTACATGAAGATGTTTGGAACACCTTCCCTACCGAGTTCCTTCAAAAACTGTGTGCAAGTGTACCTAGAAGAATTGATGCTGTTTTGAGGGCAAAGGGTGGTCACACCAAATATTGATTTGATTTCGATTTCTCTTCTGTTCATTCACTTTTTGTTAGTTGATAAAAATAAACTAGTAATACTTAAGTTTTGGAAAGCATTCCTACTTTGCAGCATTTTTTCCACACCTGCCTAAAACTTTTGCACAGTACTGTATATCATAAATATATGTTCCTGCAAATGATTTCTTACTTAAACTCTATTCCTGCCCTTACCTGTGCCGGTGCTGTTAGGTATATTTTGGTGTATTGTTTGTGGGAGGTGAATTTATTTATTTATTTAGACAATAGAATGATTATTTTCTATGCTTTGGCCAGGCGGCAAGTTTCAGACCGTTAAGTATGTGTTTTGAGCATCTCCAGACTCCTAATATAATAAAGTCTTCTTGCTAGGCTGACTCAGCAACCTAATTTGGCAGAACGGATAGGTTTCCCCTTAATTATTTTGTTTTTCTCTGTCTTTAAGATACTTCCTTAACTGCCCCATAAATTAGTTATTGTCTTATATTTATACAATGAGTGCAGAGACAATTTGAGACATTACATTAGTGGAACCTTAGCAAACACTACAGACATTTGTGAGCTATTAACCCGTCTGCATAAGGAGTATCTTGGAATTGATCCCAAAACTGTCAAATTTACGCAAAACAAAAGTACAATACAAAAAAACAAAATAGCTTATTGCTTATTTGCACAAGTACATAGGCTGTGCGGGGAATTCTTGCCATTTCCCAATTTGGGGGTTGAGAATAGAATTGTTTAAGGGCTGGTATCCTAATTATAGACTAAGTAGGATAATTCTGGAAATAATATGTTAATGTTGTCATGATGTGTCGGAGGGGGTAAGTATTTTAACCCTCCCCTACCGCAACCCTTCGGGGTAATGGCTGATGGCTAGAGCTATCCTTCCCCCCTAGTGCCTAACCCTAATCCCCCCCCCCCCTCGGGCCTTAACCGAACCCGATACTTACCTTTGAGATGTCAGCTGTCGGTATTCCGGTGTCGGTCTCCTGAGTTGTGTCGGATTCTGGCTTCGGTCACATGACCGCCGGCATTCCGACCAAGTTTCCAATAAACCGATATCATGTATTTTTAAGATGGATTACGGATTGGATATATTTCAGGTTCCCTGTTATCCCAGAAGGGCAATCAACCTTTGTTATTGTTTAGCTAAGAGCTTCATAGATCCTAAACAGTTTACTAATATTTATTTTAGCCAAACTTGTTAAATAAACTTGTACTATTCACATTCAGGGCCACTGACGCATTGTTGGGGCTAGGTACTAGGGGGCGTGGACAATGCAGGGGCTTTGCTACATCCCATCCTGGTGTACTGTCCTATGGTATGCAGCCGCATGAGCAGGGGGTCCACCCCTGCACTGCGGAGCCCCATACAGTTGGCCTCTATAAGGCATAAAGTCTATAGGCAAATGCAGGGAGTGGGGGGTTTCCAGTTGCCGGGAAACCCCCACCCTGGCTAGCAGCTGTATCATGTCTACAATAGCAGTAGTATTTAATAAGTTTTTACTATAGCTACGGCTACCACATGCAATATAAGGGACAGAACTGAGCTGCTGCACAAGCCCAGTGGCAGTAGCTTCTCCTACCATGTTTGCTGTATGGATATGAGCGCTCAATCAGTGCAACCGACCAGACAGCAGCTGTCAGCAACAAGAGACAGGCTTCTTATCATTTTTTATTGGATGTTTAACCTTGTCCTGGCTACATTTTGTCATGTGTTAATTTTTTAGACTATCTCCCCTAAAGCCAATATAATAGACCATCTATAGTGGTAATTGGAAATACTGTATTACATATACTATCCACAGTATAAGGGGACTAAGGTGTACATATATGTCCAGGGCTTGTGCTAGGTTCTCTTGCCAAAACATTCAGCTCTGGCAGGCTAGCCCTACAACCTCACGGCTTACTGTGATCGGTGCATATGTCTGATGTATTACACACACTGCACTATGTATGGCTGCTCCTACTGCCGCATATACTGGGTTACTGTGATCACTGGTCCTGTATATGTCTGATGTATTACACACACTGCACTATGTATGACTGGCACTATTGCCGCATATACCGGGTTACTGTGATCACTGGCCCTGTATATGTCTGATGTATTACATACACTGCACTATGTATGACTGGCACTATTGCCGCATATACCGGGTTACTGTGATCACTGGCCCTGTATATGTCTGATGTATTACATACACTGCACTATGTATGGCTGGCCCTACTGCCACATATACCGGGTTACTGTGATCACTGGCCCTGTATATGTCTGATGTATTACACACACTGCACTATGTATGACTGCTCCTACTGCCGCATATACCGGGTTACTGTGATCACTGGTCCTGTATATGTCTGATGTATTACATACACTGCACTATGTATGGCTGCTCCTACTGCCGCATATACCGGGTTACTGTGATCACTGGTCCTGTATATGTCTGATGTATTACATACACTGCACTATGTAGGGTTAGCACTACTGCCGCATATACCGGGTTACTGTGATCGCTGGCCTGTATATGTCTGATGTATTACACACACTGCACTATGTATGGCTGGCCCTACTGCCGCATATACCGGGTTACTGTGATCACTGGCCCTGTATATGTCTGATGTATTACACACACTGCACTATATATGGCTGTCACTACTGCCGCATATACCGGGTTACTGTGATCGCTGGTCCTGTATATGTCTGATGTATTACACACACTGCACTATGTATGGCTGCTCCTACTGCCGCATATACCGGGTTACTGTGATCACTGGCCCTGTATATGTCTGATGTATTACACACACTGCACTATGTATGGCTGCTCCTACTGCCACATATACCGGGTTACTGTGATCACTGGCCCTGTATATGTCTGATGTATTACATACACTGCACTATGTATGACTGCTCCTACTGCCGCATATACCGGGTTACTGTGATCACTGGTCCTGTATATGTCTGATGTATTACATACACTGCACTATGTATGGCTGACACTACTGCCGCATATACCGGGTTACTGTGATCACTGGCCCTGTATATGTCTGATGTATTACATACACTGCACTATGTATGGCTGGTCCTACTGCCGCATATACCGGGTTACTGTGATCACTGGTCCTGTATATGTCTCATGTATTATATACACTGCACTATGTATGGCTGGCACTACTGCCGCATATACCGGGTTACTGTGATCACTGGCCCTGTATATGTCTGATGTATTACATACACTGCACTATGTATGGCTGCTCCTACTGCCGCATATACCGGGTTACTGTGATCACTGGTCCTGTATATGTCTGATGTATTACATACACTGCACTATGTATGGCTGCTCCTACTGCCGCATATACCGGGTTACTGTGATCACTGGTCCTGTATATGTCTGATGTATTACACTGCACTATGTATGGCTGGCCCTACTGCCGCATATACCGGGTTACTGTGATCACTGGCCCTGTATATGTCTGATGTATTACATACACTGCACTATGTATGGCTGCTCCTACTGCCGCATATAGTGGGTTACTGTGATCACTGGTCCTGTATATGTCTGATGTATTACATACACTGCACTATGTATGGCTGGCCCTACTGCCGCATATACCGGGTTACTGTGATCACTGGCCCTGTATATGTCTGATGTATTACATACACTGCACTATGTATGGCTGGTCCTACTGCCGCATATACCGGGTTACTGTGATCACTGGTCCTGTATATGTCTGATGTATTACATACACTGCACTATGTATGGCTGCTCCTACTGCCGCATATACCGGGTTACTGTGATCACTGGCCCTGTATATGTCTGATGTATTACATACACTGCACTATGTATGGCTGGTCCTACTGCCGCATATACCAGGTTACTGTGATCACTGGCCCTGTATATGTCTGATGTATTACATACACTGCACTATGTATGGCTGCTCCTACTGCCGCATATACCGGGTTACTGTGATCACTGGCCCTGTATATGTCTGATGTATTACATACACTGCACTATGTATGGCTGCTCCTACTGCCGCATATACCGGGTTACTGTGATCACTGGCCCTGTATATGTCTGATGTATTACATACACTGCACTATGTATGGCTGGCACTACTGCCGCATATACCAGGTTACTGTGATCACTGGCCCTGTATATGTCTGATGTATTATATACACTGCACTATGTATGGCTGGTTCTACTGCCGCATATACCGGGTTACTGTGATCACTGGTCCTGTATATGTCTGATGTATTACATACACTGCACTATGTATGGCTGGCACTACTGCCGCATATACCGGGTTACTGTGATCACTGGCCCTGTATATGTCTGATGTATTACACACACTGCACTATGTATGGCTGGTCCTACTGCCGCATATACTGGGTTACTGTGATCACTGGTCCTGTATATGTCTGATGTATTACACACACTGCACTATGTATGGCTGGTCCTACTGCCGCATATACTGGGTTACTGTGATCACTGGCCCTGTATATGTCTGATGTATTACGTACACTGCACTATGTATGGCTGCCCTACTGCCACATATACCGGGTTACTGTGATCACTGGTCCTGTATATGTCTGATGTATTATATACACTGCACTATGTATGGCTGGTTCTACTGCCGCATATACCGGGTTACTGTGATCACTGGCCCTGTATATGTCTGATGTATTACATACACTGCACTATGTATGGCTGCTCCTACTGCCGCATATACCGGGTTACTGTGATCACTGGCCCTGTATATGTCTGATGTATTATATACACTGCACTATGTATGGCTGGCACTACTGCCGCATATACCAGTTTACTGTGATCACTGGTCCTGTATATGTCTGATGTATTACATACACTGCACTATGTATGGCTGGCACTACTGCCGCATATACCAGGTTACTGTGATCACTGGCCCTGTATATGTCTGATGTATTACATACACTGCACTATGTATGGCTGGCACTACTGCCGCATATACCGGGTTACTGTGATCACTGGCCCTGTATATGTCTGATGTATTACATACACTGCACTATGTATGGCTGGCACTACTGCCGCATATACCGGGTTACTGTGATCACTGGCCTGTATATGTCTGATGTATTACACTGCACTATGTATGGCTGGTCCTACTGCCGCATATACCGGGTTACTGTGATCGCTGGCCCTGTATATGTCTGATGTATTATATGCACTGCACTATGTATGGCTGACACTACTGCCACATATACCGGGTTACTGTGATCACTGGTCCTGTATATGTCTGATGTATTACATATACTGCACTATGTATGACTGGCACTACTGCCGCATATACCGGGTTACTGTGATCGCTGGCCCTGTATATGTCTGATGTATTACACACACTGCACTATGTATGGCTGCTCCTACTGCCGCATATACCGGGTTACTGTGATCACTGGTCCTGTATATGTCTGATGTATTACATACACTGCACTATGTATGGCTGGCACTACTGCCGCATATACCGGGTTACTGTGATCGCTGGCCCTGTATATGTCTGATGTATTATATACACTGCACTATGTATGGCTGGCACTACTGCCGCATATACCGGGTTACTGTGATCGCTGGCCCTGTATATGTCTGATGTATTACACACACTGCACTATGTATGGCTGCTCCTACTGCCTCATATACCGGGTTACTGTGATCACTGGCCCTGTATATGTCTGATGTATTACATACACTGCACTATGTATGGCTGCTCCTACTGCCACATATACCGGGTTACTGTGATCACTGGCCCTGTATATGTCTGATGTATTACATACACTGCACTATGTATGGCTGGCACTACTGCCTCATATACCGGGTTCCTGTGATCACTGGTCCTGTATATGTCTGATGTATTACATACACTGCACTATGTATGGCTGGTTCTACTGCCGCATATACCGGGTTACTGTTAGAGATGAGCGCCTGAAATTTTTCGGGTTTTGTGTTTTGGTTTTGGGTTCGGTTCCGCGGCCGTGTTTTGGGTTCGAACGCGTTTTGGCAAAACCTCACCGAATTTTTTTTGTCGGATTCGGGTGTGTTTTGGATTCGGGTGTTTTTTTCAAAAAACACTAAAAAACAGCTTAAATCATAGAATTTGGGGGTCATTTTGATCCCAAAGTATTATTAACCTCAAAAACCATAATTTACACTCATTTTCAGTCTATTCTGAATACCTCACACCTCACAATATTATTTTTAGTCCTAAAATTTGCACCGAGGTCGCTGTGTGAGTAAGATAAGCGACCCTAGTGGCCGACACAAACACCGGGCCCATCTAGGAGTGGCACTGCAGTGTCACGCAGGATGTCCCTTCCAAAAAACCCTCCCCAAACAGCACATGACGCAAAGAAAAAAAGAGGCGCAATGAGGTAGCTGTGTGAGTAAGATTAGCGACCCTAGTGGCCGACACAAACACCGGGCCCATCTAGGAGTGGCACTGCAGTGTCACGCAGGATGTCCCTTCCAAAAAACCCTCCCCAAACAGCACATGACGCAAAGAAAAAAAGAGGCGCAATGAGGTAGCTGTGTGAGTAAGATTAGCGACCCTAGTGGCCGACACAAACACCGGGCCCATCTAGGAGTGGCACTGCAGTGTCACGCAGGATGTCCCTTCCAAAAAACCCTCCCCAAACAGCACATGACGCAAAGAAAAAAAGAGGCGCAATGAGGTAGCTGTGTGAGTAAGATTAGCGACCCTAGTGGCCGACACAAACACCGGGCCCATCTAGGAGTGGCACTGCAGTGTCACGCAGGATGTCCCTTCCAAAAAACCCTCCCCAAACAGCACATGACGCAAAGAAAAAAAGAGGCGCAATGAGGTAGCTGACTGTGTGAGTAAGATTAGCGACCCTAGTGGCCGACACAAACACCGGGCCCATCTAGGAGTGGCACTGCAGTGTCACGCAGGATGTCCCTTCCAAAAAAAACCTCCCCAATCAGCACATGATGCAAAGAAAAAGAAAAGAAAAAAGAGGTGCAAGATGGAATTGTCCTTGGGCCCTCCCACCCACCCTTATGTTGTATAAACAAAACAGGACATGCACACTTTAACCAACCCATCATTTCAGTGACAGGGTCTGCCACACGACTGTGACTGATATGACGGGTTGGTTTGGACCCCCCCCAAAAAAGAAGCAATTAATCTCTCCTTGCACAAACTGGCTCTACAGAGGCAAGATGTCCACCTCATCTTCACCCTCCGATATATCACCGTGTACATCCCCCTCCTCACAGATTATCAATTCGTCCCCACTGGAATCCACCATCTCAGCTCCCTGTGTACTTTGTGGAGGCAATTGCTGCTGGTCAATGTCTCCGCGGAGGAATTGATTATAATTCATTTTAATGAACATCATCTTCTCCACATTTTCTGGATGTAACCTCGTACGCCGATTGCTGACAAGGTGAGCGGCGGCACTAAACACTCTTTCGGAGTACACACTTGTGGGAGGGCAACTTAGGTAGAATAAAGCCAGTTTGTGCAAGGGCCTCCAAATTGCCTCTTTTTCCTGCCAGTATAAGTACGGACTGTGTGACGTGCCTACTTGGATGCGGTCACTCATATAATCCTCCACCATTCTATCAATGTTGAGAGAATCATATGCAGTGACAGTAGACGACATGTCCGTAATCGTTGTCAGGTCCTTCAGTCCGGACCAGATGTCAGCATCAGCAGTCGCTCCAGACTGCCCTGCATCACCGCCAGCGGGTGGGCTCGGAATTCTGAGCCTTTTCCTCGCACCCCCAGTTGCGGGAGAATGTGAAGGAGGAGATGTTGACAGGTCGCGTTCCGCTTGACTTGACAATTTTGTCACCAGCAGGTCTTTCAACCCCAGCAGATCTGTGTCTGCCGGAAAGAGAGATCCAAGGTAGGCTTTAAATCTAGGATCGAGCACGGTGGCCAAAATGTAGTGCTCTGATTTCAACAGATTGACCACCCGTGAATCCTTGTTAAGCGAATTAAGGGCTGCATCCACAAGTCCCACATGCCTAGCGGAATCGCTCCCTTTTAGCTCCTTCTTCAATGCCTCCAGCTTCTTCTGCAAAAGCCTGATGAGGGGAATGACCTGACTCAGGCTGGCAGTGTCTGAACTGACTTCACGTGTGGCAAGTTCAAAGGGCATCAGAACCTTGCACAACGTTGAAATCATTCTCCACTGCACTTGAGACAGGTGCATTCCACCTACTATATCGTGCTCAATTGTATAGGCTTGAATGGCCTTTTGCTGCTCCTCCAACCTCTGAAGCATATAGAGGGTTGAATTCCACCTCGTTACCACTTCTTGCTTCAGATGATGGCAGGGCAGGTTCAGTAGTTTTTGGTGGTGCTCCAGTCTTCTGTACGTGGTGCCTGTACGCCGAAAGTGTCCCGCAATTTTTCTGGCCACCGACAGCATCTCTTGCACGCCCCTGTCGTTTTTAAAAAAATTCTGCACCACCAAATTCAAGGTATGTGCAAAACATGGGACGTGCTGGAATTTGCCCATATTTAATGCACACACAATATTGCTGGCGTTGTCCGATGCCACAAATCCACAGGAGAGTCCAATTGGGGTAAGCCATTCCGCGATGATCTTCCTCAGTTGCCGTAAGAGGTTTTCAGCTGTGTGCGTATTCTGGAAAGCGGTGATACAAAGCGTAGCCTGCCTAGGAAAGAGTTGGCGTTTGCGAGATGCTGCTACTGGTGCCGCCGCTGCTGTTCTTGCGGCGGGAGTCCATACATCTACCCAGTGGGCTGTCACAGTCATATAGTCCTGACCCTGCCCTGCTCCACTTGTCCACATGTCCGTGGTTAAGTGGACATTGGGTACAACTGCATTTTTTAGGACACTGGTGAGTCTTTTTCTGACGTCCGTGTACATTCTCGGTATCGCCTGCCTAGAGAAGTGGAACCTAGATGGTATTTGGTAAC
Organism: Pseudophryne corroboree; assembly: GCF_028390025.1. Taxonomy (NCBI): domain Eukaryota; kingdom Metazoa; phylum Chordata; class Amphibia; order Anura; family Myobatrachidae; genus Pseudophryne; species Pseudophryne corroboree. The sequence goes on from NC_086452.1 coordinate 444,510,719, forward strand.
GGGGGCACACTGCCTCAATAAATTGTCTAGTTCCCTGTGAACTAACGGCGGATACCGGACGCACGTCTAACACCAACATAGTTGTCAAGGACTCAGTTATCCGCTTTGCAGTAGGATGACTGCTGTGATATTTCATCTTCCTCGCAAAGGACTGTTGAACAGTCAATTGCTTACTGGAAGTAGTACAAGTGGGCTTACGACTTCCCCTCTGGGATGACCATCGACTCCCAGCGGCAACAACAGCAGCGCCAGCAGCAGTAGGCGTTACACGCAAGGATGCATCGGAGGAATCCCAGGCAGGAGAGGACTCGTCAGACTTGCCAGTGACATGGCCTGCAGGACTATTGGCATTCCTGGGGAAGGAGGAAATTGACACTGAGGGAGTTGGTGGGGTGGTTTGCGTGAGCTTGGTTACAAGAGGAAGGGATTTACTGGTCAGTGGACTGCTTCCGCTGTCACCCAAAGTTTTTGAACTTGTCACTGACTTATTATGAATGCGCTGCAGGTGACGTATAAGGGAGGATGTTCCGAGGTGGTTAACGTCCTTACCCCTACTTATTACAGCTTGACAAAGGGAACACACGGCTTGACACCTGTTGTCCGCATTTCTGGTGAAATACCTCCACACCGAAGAGCTGATTTTTTGGGTATTTTCACCTGGCATGTCAACGGCCATATTCCTCCCACGGACAACAGGTGTCTCCCCGGGTGCCTGACTTAAACAAACCACCTCACCATCAGAATCCTCCTGGTCAATTTCCTCCCCAGCGCCAGCAACACCCATATCCTCCTCATCCTGGTGTACTTCAACACTGACATCTTCAATCTGACTATCAGGAACTGGACTGCGGGTGCTCCTTCCAGCACTTGCAGGGGGCGTGCAAATGGTGGAAGGCGCATGCTCTTCACGTCCAGTGTTGGGAAGGTCAGGCATCGCAACCGACACAATTGGACTCTCCTTGTGGATTTGGGATTTCAAAGAACGCACAGTTCTTTGCGGTGCTTTTGCCAGCTTGAGTCTTTTCAGTTTTCTAGCGAGAGGCTGAGTGCTTCCATCCTCATGTGAAGCTGAACCACTAGCCATGAACATAGGCCAGGGCCTCAGCCATTCCTTGCCACTCCGTGTGGTAAATGGCATATTGGCAAGTTTACGCTTCTCCTCCGACAATTTTATTTTAGGTTTTGGAGTCCTTTTTTTACTGATATTTGGTGTTTTGGTTTTGACATGCTCTGTACTATGCCATTGGGCATCGGCCTTGGCAGACGACGTTGCTGGCATTTCATCGTCTCGGCCATGACTAGTGGCAGCAGCTTCAGCACGAGGTGGAAGTGGATCTTGATCTTTCCCTAATTTTGGAACCTCAACATTTTTGTTCTCCATATTTTAATAGGCACAACTAAAAGGCACCTCAGGTAAACAATGGAGATGGATGGATTGGATACTAGTATACAATTATGGACGGGCTGCCGAGTGCCGACACAGAGGTAGCCACAGCCGTGAACTACCGCACTGTACTGTGTCTGCTGCTAATATATAGACTGGTTGATAAAGAGATAGTATACTCGTAACTAGTATGTATGTATAAAGAAAGAAAAAAAAAACACGGTTAGGTGGTATATACAATTATGGACGGGCTGCCGAGTGCCGACACAGAGGTAGCCACAGCAGTGAACTACCGCACTGTACTGTGTCTGCTGCTTATAGACTGGTTGATAAAGAGATAGTATACTCGTAACTAGTATGTATGTATAAAGAAAGAAAAAAAAACCACGGTTAGGTGGTATATACAATTATGGACGGGCTGCCGAGTGCCGACACAGAGGTAGCCACAGCCGTGAACTACCGCACTGTACTGTGTCTGCTGCTAATATATAGACTGGTTGATAAAGAGATAGTATACTCGTAACTAGTATGTATGTATAAAGAAAGAAAAAAAAACACGGTTAGGTGGTATATACAATTATGGACGGGCTGCCGAGTGCCGACACAGAGGTAGCCACAGCCGTGAACTACCGCACTGTACTGTGTCTGCTGCTAATATATAGACTGGTTGATAAAGAGATAGTATACTCGTAACTAGTATGTATGTATAAAGAAAGAAAAAAAAAACACGGTTAGGTGGTATATAAAATTATGGACGGGCTGCCGAGTGCCGACACAGAGGTAGCCACAGCCGTGAACTACCGCACTGTACTGTGTCTGCTGCTTATAGACTGGTTGATAAAGAGATAGTATACTCGTAACTAGTATGTATGTATAAAGAAAGAAAAAAAAACCACGGTTAGGTGGTATATACAATTATGGACGGGCTGCCGAGTGCCGACACAGAGGTAGCCACAGCCGTGAACTACCGCACTGTACTGTGTCTGCTGCTAATATATAGACTGGTTGATAAAGAGATAGTATACTCGTAACTAGTATGTATGTATAAAGAAAGAAAAAAAAACCACGGTTAGGTGGTATATACAATTATGGACGGGCTGCCGAGTGCCGACACAGAGGTAGCCACAGCCGTGAACTACCGCACTGTACTGTGTCTGCTGCTAATATATAGACTGGTTGATAATGAGATAGTATACTCGTAACTAGTATGTATGTATAAAGAAAGAAAAAAAAACCACGGTTAGGTGGTATATACAATTATGGACGGGCTGCCGAGTGCCGACACAGAGGTAGCCACAGCCGTGAACTACCGCACTGTACTGTGTCTGCTGCTAATATAGACTGGTTGATAAAGAGATAGTATACTCGTAACTAGTATGTATGTATAAAGAAAGAAAAAAAAACCACGGTTAGGTGGTATATACAATTATGGACGGGCTGCCGAGTGCCGACACAGAGGTAGCCACAGCCGTGAACTACCGCACTGTACTGTGTCTGCTGCTAATATAGACTGGTTGATAAAGAGATAGTATACTCGTAACTAGTATGTATGTATAAAGAAAGAAAAAAAAACCACGGTTAGGTGGTATATACAATTATGGACGGGCTGCCGAGTGCCGACACAGAGGTAGCCACAGCCGTGAACTACCGCACTGTACTGTGTCTGCTGCTAATATATAGACTGGTTGATAAAGAGATAGTATACTCGTAACTAGTATGTATGTATAAAGAAAGAAAAAAAAACCACGGTTAGGTGGTATATACAATTATGGACGGGCTGCCGAGTGCCGACACAGAGGTAGCCACAGCCGTGAACTACCGCACTGTACTGTGTCTGCTGCTAATATATAGACTGGTTGATAAAGAGATAGTATACTCGTAACTAGTATGTATGTATAAAGAAAGAAAAAAAACCACGGTTAGGTGGCATATACAATTATGGACGGGCTGCCGAGTGCCGACACAGAGGTAGCCACAGCCGTGAACTACCGCACTGTACTGTGTCTGCTGCTAATATAGACTGGTTGATAAAGAGATAGTATACTACTAATATTATATACTGGTGGTCAGGTCACTGGTCACTAGTCACACTGGCAGTGGCACTCCTGCAGCAAAAGTGTGCACTGTTTAATTTTAATATAATATTATGTACTCCTGGCTCCTGCTATAACCTATAACTGGCACTGCAGTAGTGCTCCCCAGTCTCCCCCACAATTATAAGCTGTGTGAGCTGAGCAGTCAGACAGATATATAATATAGAGATGAGCGCCTGAAATTTTTCGGGTTTTGTGTTTTGGTTTTGGGTTCGGTTCCGCGGCCGTGTTTTGGGTTCGAACGCGTTTTGGCAAAACCTCACCGAATTTTTTTTGTCGGATTCGGGTGTGTTTTGGATTCGGGTGTTTTTTTCCAAAAACACTAAAAAACAGCTTAAATCATAGAATTTGGGGGTCATTTTGATCCCAAAGTATTATTAACCTCAAAAACCATAATTTACACTCATTTTCAGTCTATTCTGAATACCTCACACCTCACAATATTATTTTTAGTCCTAAAATTTGCACCGAGGTCGCTGTGTGAGTAAGATAAGCGACCCTAGTGGCCGACACAAACACCGGGCCCATCTAGGAGTGGCACTGCAGTGTCACGCAGGATGTCCCTTCCAAAAAACCCTCCCCAAACAGCACATGACGCAAAGAAAAAAAGAGGCGCAATGAGGTAGCTGTGTGAGTAAGATAAGCGACCCTAGTGGCCGACACAAACACCGGGCCCATCTAGGAGTGGCACTGCAGTGTCACGCAGGATGTCCCTTCCAAAAAACCCTCCCCAAACAGCACATGACGCAAAGAAAAAAAGAGGCGCAATGAGGTAGCTGTGTGAGTAAGATTAGCGACCCTAGTGGCCGACACAAACACCGGGCCCATCTAGGAGTGGCACTGCAGTGTCACGCAGGATGTCCCTTCCAAAAAACCCTCCCCAAACAGCACATGACGCAAAGAAAAAAAGAGGCTTTTTACTGATATTTGGTGTTTTGGATTTGACATGCTCTGTACTATGATATTGGGCATCGGCCTTGGCAGACGACGTTGCTGGCATTTCATCGTCTCGGCCATGACTAGTGGCAGCAGCTTCAGCACGAGGTGGAAGTGGATCTTGATCTTTCCCTAATTTTGGAACCTCAACATTTTTGTTCTCCATATTTTAATAGGCACAACTAAAAGGCACCTCAGGTAAACAATGGAGATGGATGGATTGGATACTAGTATACAATTATGGACGGGCTGCCGAGTGCCGACACAGAGGTATCCACAGCCGTGAACTACCGCACTGTACTGTGTCTGCTGCTAATATATAGACTGGTTGATAAAGAGATAGTATACTCGTAACTAGTATGTATGTATAAAGAAAGAAAAAAAAACCACGGTTAGGTGGTATATACAATTATGGACGGGCTGCCGAGTGCCGACACAGAGGTAGCCACAGCCGTGAACTACCGCACTGTTCTGTGTCTGCTGCTAATATATAGACTGGTTGATAAAGAGATAGTATACTCGTAACTAGTATGTATGTATAAAGAAAGAAAAAAAAACCTCGGTTAGGTGGTATATACAATTATGGACGGGCTGCCGAGTGCCGACACAGAGGTAGCCACAGCCGTGAACTACCGCACTGTACTGTGTCTGCTGCTAATATATAGACTGGTTGATAAAGAGATAGTATACTCGTAACTAGTATGTATGTATAAAGAAAGAAAAAAAAACCACGGTTAGGTGGTATATACAATTATGGACGGGCTGCCGAGTGCCGACACAGAGGTAGCCACAGCCGTGAACTACCGCACTGTACTGTGTTTGCTGCTAATATATAGACTGGTTGATAAAGAGATAGTATACTCGTAACTAGTATGTATGTATAAAGAAAGAAAAAAAAACCACGGTTAGGTGGTATATACAATTATGGACGGGCTGCCGAGTGCCGACACAGAGGTAGCCACAGCCGTGAACTACCGCACTGTACTGTGTCTGCTGCTAATATATAGACTGGTTGATAAAGAGATAGTATACTCGTAACTAGTATGTATGTATAAAGAAAGAAAAAAAAACCACGGTTAGGTGGTATATACAATTATGGACGGGCTGCCGAGTGCCGACACAGAGGTAGCCACAGCCGTGAACTACCGCACTGTACTGTGTCTGCTGCTAATATATAGACTGGTTGATAAAGAGATAGTATACTCGTAACTAGTATGTATGTATAAAGAAAGAAAAAAAAACCACGGTTAGGTGGTATATACAATTATGGACGGGCTGCCGAGTGCCGACACAGAGGTAGCCACAGCCGTGAACTACCGCACTGTACTGTGTCTGCTGCTAATATATAGACTGGTTGATAAAGAGATAGTATACTCGTAACTAGTATGTATGTATAAAGAAAGAAAAAAAAACCACGGTTAGGTGGTATATACAATTATGGACGGGCTGCCGAGTGCCGACACAGAGGTAGCCACAGCCGTGAACTACCGCACTGTACTGTGTCTGCTGCTAATATATAGACTGGTTGATAAAGAGATAGTATACTCGTAACTAGTATGTATGTATAAAGAAAGAAAAAAAAACCACGGTTAGGTGGTATATACAATTATGGACGGGCTGCCGAGTGCCGACACAGAGGTAGCCACAGCCGTGAACTACCGCACTGTACTGTGTCTGCTGCTAATATATAGACTGGTTGATAAAGAGATAGTATACTCGTAACTAGTATGTATGTATAAAGAAAGAAAAAAAAACCACGGTTAGGTGGTATATACAATTATGGACGGGCTGCCGAGTGCCGACACAGAGGTAGCCACAGCCGTGAACTACCGCACTGTACTGTGTCTGCTGCTAATATATAGACTGGTTGATAAAGAGATAGTATACTCGTAACTAGTATGTATGTATAAAGAAAGAAAGAAAAACCACGGTTAGGTCACTGGTATATACAATTATGGACGGGCTGCCGAGTGCCGACACAGAGGTAGCCACAGCCGTGAACTACCGCACTGTACTGTGTCTGCTGCTAATATAGACTGGTTGATAAAGAGATAGTATACTACTAATATTATATACTGGTGGTCAGGTCACTGGTCACTAGTCACACTGGCAGTGGCACTCCTGCAGCAAAAGTGTGCACTGTTTAATTTTAATATAATATTATGTACTCCTGGCTCCTGCTATAACCTATAACTGGCACTGCAGTAGTGCTCCCCAGTCTCCCCCACAATTATAAGCTGTGTGAGCTGAGCAGTCAGACAGATATATAATATATATAGATGATGCAGCACACTGGCCTGAGCCTGAGCAGTGCACACAGATATGGTATGTGACTGAGTCACTGTGTGCTGTGTATCGCTTTTTTCAGGCAGAGAACGGATTATAAATAAAAGTGGTGGTCACTGGTCACTATCAGCAAAACTCTGCACTGTACACTACTGAGTACTCCTAATGCTCCCCAAAATTAGTAAATCAAGTGTCTCTCTAATCTATTCTAATTCTAAACGGAGAGGACGCCAGCCACGTCCTCTCCCTATCAATCTCAATGCACGTGTGAAAATGGCGGCGACGCGCGGCTCCTTATATAGAATCCGAGTCTCGCGATAGAATCCGAGCCTCGCGAGAATCCGACAGCGTCATGATGACGTTCGGGCGCGCTCGGGATAACCGAGCAAGGCGGGAAGATCCGAGTCGCTCGGACCCGTGAAAAAAAACATGAAGTTCTGGCGGGTTCGGATTCAGAGAAACCGAACCCGCTCATCTCTAATATAATATATATAGATGATGCAGCACACTGGCCTGAGCCTGAGCAGTGCACACAGATATGGTATGTGACTGACTGAGTCACTGTGTGTATCGCTTTTTTCAGGCAGAGAACGGATATATTAAATAAACTGCACTGTGTGTCTGGTGGTCACTCACTATATAATATATTATGTACTCCTGGCTCCTGCTATAACCTATAACTGGCACTGCAGTAGTGCTCCCCAGTCTCCCCCACAATTATAAGCTGTGTGAGCTGAGCAGTCAGACAGATATATATAATATTATATATAGATAATAGATGATGCAGCACACTGGCCTGAGCCTGAGCAGTGCACACAGATATGGTATGTGACTGAGTCACTGTGTGCTGTGTATCGCTTTTTTCAGGCAGAGAACGGATTATAAATAAAAGTGGTGGTCACTGGTCACTATCAGCAAAACTCTGCACTGTACACTACTGAGTACTCCTAATGCTCCCCAAAATTAGTAAATCAAGTGTCTCTCTAATCTATTCTAATTCTAAACGGAGAGGACGCCAGCCACGTCCTCTCCCTATCAATCTCAATGCACGTGTGAAAATGGCGGCGACGCGCGGCTCCTTATATAGAATCCGAGTCTCGCGATAGAATCCGAGCCTCGCGAGAATCCGACAGCGTCATGATGACGTTCGGGCGCGCTTGGGTTAACCGAGCAAGGCGGGAAGATCCGAGTCGCTCGGACCCGTGAAAAAAAACATGAAGTTCTGGCGGGTTCGGATTCAGAGAAACCGAACCCGCTCATCTCTAGTTACTGTGATCACTGGCCCTGTATATGTCTGATGTATTACATACACTGCACTATGTATGGCTGTCACTACTGCCGCATATACCGGGTTACTGTGATCGCTGGCCCTGTATATGTCTGATGTATTATATACACTGCACTATGTATGGCTGGCACTACTGCCACATATACCGGGTTACTGTGATCACTGGCCCTGTGTATGTCTGATGTATTACATACACTGCACTATGTATGGCTGGCACTACTGCTGCATATACCGGGTTACTGTGATCACTGGCCCTGTGTATGTCTGATGTATTACATACACTGCACTATGTATGGCTGGCACTACTGCCGCATATACCGGGTTACTGTGATCACTGGCCCTGTATATGTCTGATGTATTACACACACTGCACTATGTATGGCTGGTTCTACTGCCGCATATACCGGGTTACTGTGATCACTGGTCCTGTATATGTCTGATGTATTATATACACTGCACTATGTATGGCTGGCACTACTGCCGCATATACCGGGTTACTGTGATCACTGGCCCTGTATATGTCTGATGTATTATATACACTGCACTATGTATGGCTGGCACTACTGCCGCATATACCGGGTTACTGTGATCACTGGCCCTGTATATGTCTGATGTATTACACACACTGCACTATGTATGGCTGGTTCTACTGCCGCATATACCGGGTTACTGTGATCACTGGTCCTGTATAAGTCTGATGTATTACATACACTGCACTATGTATGGCTGCTCCTACTGCCGCATATACTGGGTTACTGTGATCACTGGCCCTGTATATGTCTGATGTATTACACACACTGCACTATGTATGGCTGGCACTACTGCCGCATATACCGGGTTACTGTGATCGCTGGCCCTGTATATGTCTGATGTATTATATACACTGCACTATGTATGGCTGCTCCTACTGCCGCATATACTGGGTTACTGTGATCACTGGTCCTGTATATGTCTGATGTATTACACACACTGCACTATGTATGGCTGGCACTACTGCCGCATATACCAGGTTACTGTGATCACTGGCCCTGTATATGTCTGATGTATTACATACACTGCACTATGTATGGCTGCTCCTACTGCCGCATATACCAGGTTACTGTGATCACTGGCCCTGTATATGTCTGATGTATTACACACACTGCACTATGTATGGCTGGCACTACTGCCGCATATACCAGGTTACTGTGATCACTGGCCCTGTATATGTCTGATGTATTACACACACTGCACTATGTATGGCTGGCACTACTGCCGCATATACCGGGTTACTGTGATCGCTGGCCCTGTATATGTCTGATGTATTACACACACTGCACTATGTATGGCTGGCACTACTGCCACATATACCGGGTTACTGTGATCACTGGCCCTGTATATGTCTGATGTATTACACACACTGCACTATGTATGGCTGGCACTACTGCCGCATATACCGGGTTACTGTGATCACTGGTCCTGTATATGTCTGATGTATTACACTGCACTATGTATGGCTGCTCCTACTGCCGCATATACCAGGTTACTGTGATCACTGGCCCTGTATATGTCTGATGTATTACACTGCACTATGTATGGCTGCTCCTACTGCCGCATATACCAGGTTACTGTGATCACTGGCCCTGTATATGTCTGATGTGTTACACACACTGCACTATGTATGGCTGGCACTACTGCCGCATATACCGGGTTACTGTGATCACTGGTCCTGTATATGTCTGATGTATTACATACACTGCACTATGTATGGCTGGTCCTACTGCCGCATATACCGGGTTACTGTGATCACTGGTCCTGTATATGTCTGATGTATTACATACACTGCACTATGTATGGCTGGCACTACTGCCGCATATACCGGGTTACTGTGATCACTGGTCCTGTATATGTCTGATGTATTACATACACTGCACTATGTATGGCTGGTCCTACTGCCGCATATACCGGGTTACTGTGATCACTGGTCCTGTATATGTCTGATGTATTACATACACTGCACTATGTATGGCTGGTCCTACTGCCGCATATACCGGGTTACTGTGATCACTGGTCCTGTATATGTCTGATGTATTACACACACTGCACTATGTATGGCTGACACTACTGCCGCATATACCGGGTTACTGTGATCACTGGTCCTGTATATGTCTGATGTATAACATACACTGCACTATGTATGGCTGCTCCTACTGCCGCATATACCGGGTTACTGTGATCACTGGCCCTGTATATGTCTGATGTATTACATACACTGCACTATGTATGGCTGGCACTACTGCCGCATATACCAGGTTACTGTGATCACTGGCCCTGTATATGTCTGATGTATTACATACACTGCACTATGTATGGCTGACACTACTGCCGCATATACCGGGTTACTGTGATCACTGGCCCTGTATATGTCTGATGTATTACATACACTGCACTATGTATGGCTGCTCCTACTGCCGCATATACCGGGTTACTGTGATCACTGGCCCTGTATATGTCTGATGTATTACACACACTGCACTATGTATGGCTGCTCCTACTGCCGCATATAGTGGGTTACTGTGATCACTGGTCCTGTATATGTCTGATGTATTACATACACTGCACTATGTATGGCTGGCACTACTGCCGCATATACCGGGTTACTGTGATCACTGGCCCTGTATATGTCTGATGTATTACATACACTGCACTATGTATGGCTGGCACTACTGCCGCATATACCGGGTTACTGTGATCGCTGACCCTGTATATGTCTGATGTATTACATACACTGCACTATGTATGGCTGGCACTACTGCCACATATACCGGGTTACTGTGATCACTGGCCCTGTATATGTCTGATGTATTACATACACTGCACTATGTATGGCTGGCACTACTGCCGCATATACCGGGTTACTGTGATCGCTGGCCCTGTATATGTCTGATGTATTACATACACTGCACTATGTATGGCTGCTCCTACTGCCGCATATACCGGGTTACAGTGATCACTGGCCCTGTATATGTCTGATGTATTACATACACTGCACTATGTATGGCTGCTCCTACTGCCACATATACCGGGTTACTGTGATCACTGGCCCTGTATATGTCTGATGTATTACATACACTGCACTATGTATGGCTGATCCTACTGCCACATATACCGGGTTACTGTGATCACTGGTCCTGTATATGTCTGATGTATTACATACACTGCACTATGTATGGCTGGCACTACTGCCGCATATACTGGGTTACTGTGATCACTGGTCCTGTATATGTCTGATGTATTACATACACTGCACTATGTATGGCTGGCACTACTGCCGCATATACCGGGTTACTGTGATCACTGGTCCTGTATATGTCTGATGTATTACACACACTGCACTATGTATGGCTGGCACTACTGCCACATATACCGGGTTACTGTGATCACTGGCCCTGTATATGTGTGATGTATTACATACACTGCACTATGTATGGCTGGTCCTACTGCTGCATATACCGGGTTACTGTGATCACTGGTCCTGTATAAGTCTGATGTATTACATACACTGCACTATGTATGGCTGGCACTACTGCCACATATACCGGGTTACTGTGAGCACTGGCACTGTATATGTCTGATGTATTACATACACTGCACTATGTATGGCTGGTCCTACTGCCGCATATACCGGGTTACTGTGATCACTGGTCCTGTATAAGTCTGATGTATTACATACACTGCACTATGTATGGCTGGCACTACTGCCACATATACCGGGTTACTGTGATCACTGGCCCTGTATATGTGTGATGTATTACATACACTGCACTATGTATGGCTGGTCCTACTGCCGCATATACCGGGTTACTGTGATCACTGGTCCTGTATAAGTCTGATGTATTACATACACTGCACTATGTATGGCTGGCACTACTGCCACATATACCGGGTTACTGTGATCGCTGGTCCTGTATATGTCTGATGTATTACATACACTGCACTATGTATGGCTGCCCTACTGCCGCATATACCGGGTTACTGTGATCACTGGTCCTGTATATGTCTGATGTATTACATACACTGCACTATGTATGGCTGTCACTACTGCTGCATATACCGGGTTACTGTGATCGCTGGTCCTGTATATGTCTGATGTATTATATACACTGCACTATGTATGGCTGCACTACTGCCACATATACCGGGTTACTGTGATCACTGGCCTGTATATGTCTGATGTATTACATACACTGCACTATGTATAGCTGTCCCTACTGCCGCATATACTGGGTTACTGTGATCACTGGTCCTGTATATGTCTGATGTATTATATACACTGCACTATGTATGGCTGACACTACTGCCGCATATACCGGGTTACTGTGATCACTGGCCCTGTATATGTCTGATGTATTACATACACTGCACTATGTATGGCTGGCACTACTGCCGCATATACAGAGTTACTGTGATCACTGGTCCTGTATATGTCTGATGTATTATATACACTGCACTATGTATGTCTGGCACTACTGCCGCATATACCGGGTTACTGTGATCACTGGCCTGTATATGTCTGATGTATTATATACACTGCACTATGTATGACTGGCACTACTGCCGCATATACCGGGTTACTGGGATCACTGGTCCTGTATATGTCTGATGTATTACATACACTGCACTATGTATGGCTGGCACTACTGCCGCATATACCGGGTTACTGTGATCACTGGCCTGTATATGTCTGATGTATTATATACACTGCACTATGTATGGCTGCACTACTGCTGCATATACCGGGTTACTGTGATCACTGGCCTGTATATGTCTGATGTATTATATACACTGCACTATGTATGGCTGCACTACTGCCGCATATACCGGGTTACTGTGATCACTGGTCCTGTATAAGTCTGATGTATTATATACACTGCACTATGTATGGGTGGCACTACTGCCGCATATACCGGGTTACTGTGATCGCTGGTCCTGTATATGTCTGATGTATTACATACACTGCACTATGTATGGCTGACACTACTGCCGCATATACCGGGTTACTGTGATCGCTGGTCCTGTATATGTCTGATGTATTACATACACTGCACTATGTATGGCTGGCACTACTGCCGCATATACCGGGTTACTGTGATCGCTGGTCCTGTATATGTCTGATGTATTATATACACTGCACTATGTATGGCTGGCACTACTGCCGCATATACCGGGTTACTGTGATCGCTGGTCCTGTATATGTCTGATGTATTATATACACTGCACTATGTATGGCTGACACTACTGCCGCATATACCGGGTTACTGTGATCGCTGGTCCTGTATATGTCTGATGTATTACATACACTGCACTATGTATGGCTGGCACTACTGCCGCATATACCGGGTTACTGTGATCGCTGGTCCTGTATATGTCTGATGTATTATATACACTGCACTATGTATGGCTGACACTACTGCCGCATATACCGGGTTACTGTGATCGCTGGTCCTGTATATGTCTGATGTATTACATACACTGCACTATGTATGGCTGGCACTACTGCCGCATATACCGGGTTACTGTGATCACTGGTCCTGTATATGTCTGATGTATTACATACACTGCACTATGTATGGCTGACACTACTGCCGCATATACCGGGTTACTGTGATCGCTGGTCCTGTATATGTCTGATGTATTACATACACTGCACTATGTATGGCTGACACTACTGCCGCATATACCGGGTTACTGTGATCACTGGTCCTGTATATGTCTGATGTATTACATACACTGCACTATGTATGACTGGCACTATTGCCGCATATACCGGGTTACTGTGATCGCTGGTCCTGTATATGTCTGATGTATTACATACACTGCACTATGTATGGCTGGCACTACTGCTGCATATACCGGGTTACTGTGATCACTGGTCCTGTATATGTCTGATGTATTACATACACTGCACTATGTATGGCTGGCACTACTGCCGCATATACCGGGTTACTGTGATCACTGGTCCTGTATATGTCTGATGTATTACACACACTGCACTATGTATGACTGGCACTACTGCCGCATATACCGGGTTACTGTGATCACTGGTCCTGTATATGTCTGATGTATTACATACACTGCACTATGTATGGCTGGCACTACTGCCGCATATACCGGGTTACTGTGATCACTGGTCCTGTATATGTCTGATGTATTACATACACTGCACTATGTATGGCTGGCACTACTGCCGCATATACCGGGTTACTGTGATCACTGGCCCTGTATATGTCTGATGTATTATATACACTGCACTATGTATGGCTGGCACTACTGCCGCATATACTGGGTTACTGTGATCACTGGTCCTGTATATGTCTGATGTATTACATACACTGCACTATGTATGGCTGCACTACTGCCACATATACCGGGTTACTGTGATCACTGGTCCTGTATATGTCTGATGTATTACATACACTGCACTATGTATGGCTGGTCCTACTGCCGTATATACCGGGTTACTGTGATCACTGGTCCTGTATATGTCTGATGTATTATATACACTGCACTATGTATGGCTGACACTACTGCCGCATATACCGGGTTACTGTGATCACTGGCCCTGTATATGTCTGATGTATTACATACACTGCACTATGTATGACTGGCACTACTGCCGCATATACCGGGTTACTGTGATCACTGGCTCTGTATATGTCTGATGTATTACATACACTGCACTATGTATGACTGGCACTACTGCCGCATATACTGGGTTACTGTGATCACTGGCTCTGTATATGTCTGATGTATTACATACACTGCACTATGTATGACTGGCACTACTGCCGCATATACCGGGTTACTGTGATCACTGGTCCTGTATATGTCTGATGTATTACATACACTGCACTATGTATGACTGGCACTACTGCCGCATATACCGGGTTACTGTGATCACTGGCCCTGTATATGTCTGATGTATTACATACACTGCACTATGTATGGCTGGTCCTACTGCCGCATATACCGGGTTACTGTGATCACTGGCTCTGTATATGTCTGATGTATTACATACACTGCACTATGTATGGCTGGCCCTACTGCCACATATACCGGGTTACTGTGATCACTGGCCCTGTATATGTCTGATGTATTACATACACTGCACTATGTATGGCTGCTCCTACTGCCGCATATACCGGGTTACTGTGATCACTGGTCCTGTATATGTCTGATGTATTACATACACTGCACTATGTATGGCTGGTTCTACTGCCGCATATACCGGGTTACTGTGATCACTGGTCCTGTATATGTCTGATGTATTACACTGCACTATGTATGGCTGGTCCTACTGCCGCATATACCGGGTTACTGTGATCACTGGTCCTGTATATGTCTGATGTATTACATACACTGCACTATGTATGACTGGCACTACTGCCGCATATACCGGGTTACTGTGATCACTGGTCCTGTATATGTCTGATGTATTACATACACTGCACTATGTATGACTGGCACTACTGCCGCATATACTGGGTTACTGTGATCACTGGTCCTGTATATGTCTGATGTATTACATACACTGCACTATGTATGACTGGCACTACTGCCGCATATACCGGGTTACTGTGATCACTGGTCCTGTATATGTCTGATGTATTACATACACTGCACTATGTATGACTGGCACTACTGCCGCATATACCGGGTTACTGTGATCACTGGTCCTGTATATGTCTGATGTATTACACACACTGCACTATGTATGACTAGCACTACTGCCGCATATACCGGGTTACTGTGATCGCTGGTCCTGTATATGTCTGATGTATTACATACACTGCACTATGTATGACTGGCACTACTGCCGCATATACTGGGTTACTGTGATCACTGGTCCTGTATATGTCTGATGTATTACATACACTGCACTATGTATGACTGGCACTACTGCCGCATATACCGGGTTACTGTGATCACTGGTCCTGTATATGTCTGATGTATTACATACACTGCACTATGTATGACTGGCACTACTGCCGCATATACCGGGTTACTGTGATCACTGGTCCTGTATATGTCTGATGTATTACATACACTGCACTATGTATGGCTGGCACTACTGCCGCATATACCGGGTTACTGTGATCGCTGGTCCTGTATATGTCTGATGTATTATATACACTGCACTATGTATGGCTGACACTACTGCCGCATATACCGGGTTACTGTGATCGCTGGTCCTGTATATGTCTGATGTATTACATACACTGCACTATGTATGGCTGGCACTACTGCCTCATGTACCGGGTTACTGTGATCACTGGTCCTGTATATGTCTGATGTATTACATACACTGCACTATGTATGGCTGGCACTATTGCCGCATATACCGGGTTACTGTGATCGCTGGTCCTGTATATGTCTGATGTATTACATACACTGCACTATGTATGGCTGGCACTACTGCCGCATATACCGGGTTACTGTGATCACTGGCCCTGTATATGTCTGATGTATTACATACACTATGTATGGCTGGCACTACTGCCGCATATACCGGGTTACTGTGATCACTGGTCCTGTATATGTCTGATGTATTACATACACTGCACTATGTATGGCTGGCACTACTGCCGCATATACCGGGTTACTGTGATCACTGGCCCTGTATATGTCTGATGTATTATATACACTGCACTATGTATGGCTGGCACTACTGCCGCATATACTGGGTTACTGTGATCACTGGTCCTGTATATGTCTGATGTATTACATACACTGCACTATGTATGGCTGCACTACTGCCACATATACCGGGTTACTGTGATCACTGGTCCTGTATATGTCTGATGTATTACATACACTGCACTATGTATGGCTGGTCCTACTGCCGTATATACCGGGTTACTGTGATCACTGGTCCTGTATATGTCTGATGTATTATATACACTGCACTATGTATGGCTGACACTACTGCCGCATATACCGGGTTACTGTGATCACTGGCCCTGTATATGTCTGATGTATTACATACACTGCACTATGTATGACTGGCACTACTGCCGCATATACCGGGTTACTGTGATCACTGGCTCTGTATATGTCTGATGTATTACATACACTGCACTATGTATGACTGGCACTACTGCCGCATATACTGGGTTACTGTGATCACTGGCCCTGTATATGTCTGATGTATTACACACACTGCACTATGTATGGCTGGCTCTACTGCCGCATATACCGGGTTACTGTGATCACTGGTCCTGTATATGTCTGATGTATTATATACACTGCACTATGTATGGCTGGCACTACTGCCGCATATACCAGGTTACTGTGATCACTGGTCCTGTATATGTCTGATGTATTACATACACTGCACTATGTATGACTGGCACTACTGCCGCATATACCGGGTTACTGTGATCACTGGTCCTGTATATGTCTGATGTATTACATACACTGCACTATGTATGGCTGCTCCTACTGCCGCATATACTGGGTTACTGTGATCACTGGTCCTGTATATGTCTGATGTATTACATACACTGCACTATGTATGGCTGGTCCTACTGCCCCATATACCGGGTTACTGTGATCGCTGGTCCTGTATATGTCTGATGTATTACATACACTGCACTATGTATGGACGGTCCTACTGCCGCATATACCGGGTTACTGTGATCGCTGGTCCTGTATATGTCTGATGTATTACATACACTGCACTATGTATGGCTGTCACTACTGCCGCATATACCGGGTTACTGTGATCGCTGGCCCTGTATATGTCTCATGTATTATATACACTGCACTATGTATGACTGGCACTACTGCCGCATATACCGGGTTACTGTGATCGCTGGCCCTGTATATGTCTCATGTATTACATACACTGCACTATGTATGACTAGCACTACTGCCGCATATACCGGGTTACTGTGATCGCTGGTCCTGTATATGTCTGATGTATTACATACACTGCACTATGTATGACTGGCCCTACTGCTGCATATACCGGATTACTGTGATCACTGGCCCTGTGTATGTCTGATGTATTACATACACTGCACTATGCAGAGCCGGCCCTAGCCAATTTGATGCCCTAGGCAAAATTTTGTCTGGTGCCCCCTAGCTCCGTCGCTAGTTCTGCATCTGTACCTGCAACGCTCAGGTAGTGGGGCCCACCGGGGGGGTTACCCTGTGGGCCAGTTCAACTCTGCACAATGCCACACAGTAATGACTATAATACATATAATTCCACACAGTAAAGGAACCTTACACATATGCCCCACATTAGTAATGCCCATAATACACATAATGCCACACAGTAATGCACCTTATACATATGCCCCACATTAGTAATGCCCATAATACACATAATGCCACACAGTAATGCACCTTACACATATGCCCCACATTAGTAATGCCCATAATACATATAATTCCACACAGTAATGCACCTTATACATATGCCCCACATTAGTAATGCCCATAATACACATAATGCCACACAGTAATGCACCTTATACATATGCCCCACATTAGTAATGCCCATAATACACATATACTGCCACACAGTAATGCACCTTACACATATGCCCCACATTAGTAATGCCCATAACACACATATACTGCCACAGATACTGCCACACTTGCTGGTTATACAAAAAGACCAGTATCAAACATGTAGAAACTGTCCATTCTCTTCACTATTCAGTGTGTTTGCTGGTGTCTGTTACTGCATGCACTTTACTTTATACTGTGGGAGCTAAATGCTCTGCCCTCCAGTCTGATGTGTCCGAAAGTCATGCTGCACTGATGTTTCATATAGAAATAGCACAACGCAACTTACTGACCACGTTACAGTGCTGGGTGGCAGGGGAATTTTACGGTATGGACTGACTAGGAAATAAAGTGTGGGGAGAACACTGCCCATGTTATGTCCCTGCAGACACCTGGGAATTGCACAGGGATAAGGGACACAGGATAACAGGGTCCCCCTCCCCTATGTGCACAAGCAGTATAGGTGATGTCAGGTTTCTGTGAAGCAGTCTTCCAAAATACACATGTGTTATAGAAGCCATCCAGTAATAACCTTATATAGTCAGTGAAAATGTCACAGGTCCAGGAATTGCATTTACTTGGCTTCTGCTGTCTGTCTGAGGTCTCACAAGTCAGGGGCATTCAAGCATGTCAGAGGAAGTTTAAGGCACAGTGTGCATTTTTTTTTACAAATGTAAACAGCAGTGTATACAAGTACTGATTCAATACATTTGGAAAGTAACAGTTAGTTTGCGGACTGTCCCTCCCAGCATGAGATACTGCAGGGACATGCTTGGATGCCCCTAGACATGCTTGGATGCCCTAGGCAAATGCCTAGCCTGCCTATAGCTAAGGCCGGCTCTGGCACTATGTATGACTGGCCCTACTGCTGCATATACCGGATTACTGTGATCACTGGCCCTGTATATGTCTGATGTATTACACTGCACTATGTATGGATGGCCGTACTGCCGCATATACCGAGTTACTGTGATCACTGGCCCTGTATATGTCTGATGTATTACATACACTGCACTATGTATGGCTGGTTCTACTGCCGCATATACCGGGTTACTGTGATCACTGGTCCTGTATATGTCTGATGTATTATATACACTGCACTATGTATGGCTGGCACTACTGCCGCATAAACCGGGTTACTGTGATCACTGGCCCTGTATATGTCTGATGTATTACATACACTGCACTATGTATGGCTGGTCCTAATGCCGCATATACCGAGTTACTGTGATCGCTGGTCCTGTATATGTCTGATGTATTACATACACTGCACTATGTATGGCTGGTTCTACTGCCGCATATACCGGGTTACTGTGATCACTGGTCCTGTATATGTCTGATGTATTATATACACTGCACTATGTATGGCTGCTCCTACTGCCGCATATACCGAGTTACTGTGATCACTGGCCCTGTATATGTCTGATGTATTATATACACTGCACTATGTATGGCTGGCACTACTGCCGCATATACCGGGTTACTGTGATCACTGGCCCTGTATATGTCTGATGTATTATATACACTGCACTATGTATGGCTGGCCCTACTGCCGCATATACCGGGTTACTGTGATCACTGGCCCTGTATATGTCTGATGTATTACATACACTGCACTATGTATGGCTGGTTCTACTGCCGCATATACCGGGTTACTGTGATCGCTGGTCCTGTATATGTCTGATGTATTACACACACTGCACTATGTATGGCTGGCACTACTGCCGCATATACCGGGTTACTGTGATCACTGGCCCTGTATATGTCTGATGTATTACATACACTGCACTATGTATGGCTGACACTACTGCCGCATATACCGGGTTACTGGGATCACTGGCCCTGTATGTGTGTGATGTATTACATACACTGCACTATGTATGGCTGACACTACTGCCGTATATACCGGGTTACTGTGATCACTGGTCCTGTATATGTCTGATGTATTACATACACTGCACTATGTATGGCTGGCACTACTGCCACATATACCGGGTTACTGTGATCACTGGTCCTGTATATGTCTGATGTATTACATACACTGCACTATGTATGGCTGTCACTACTGCTGCATATACCGGGTTACTGTGATCACTGGCCCTGTATATGTCTGATGTATTACATACACTGCACTATGTATGGCTGGCACTACTGCCGCATATACCGGGTTACTGTGATCGCTGGTCCTGTATAAGGGGATGCAGTTACAATGCCGGCTATCGGGATCCCTGCGTTCAGGATACCAATGCCGAAATCCCAACAGCCGACAATGCCGGCAGAGGGATGTCCGGCGCACCATGGCGATTCCCATTCCTGGGTGTCCATGACCCCGATAGAGCTAGAATAGATCCCGTGGCGAGCCACCGAGACCACAAGGGGACTCTAAGCGCTCGCCCCGCTGCCGGCATTCTGGCGGGCGGGATCCCGCTGGGATTATGGGGGACATTTACTAAGCAGTGATAAGAGCGGATAAGTGAACCAGTATGGGTGAATTATCCAGTGAACAGGTAAAGGCTATGACAGTACAGTACCCGACCGTACCTTTATTTTACACAGTACCTAAAGTACACAAATCTCTGTCTAACCCACCGGGCCGACCCATAGTGTCGGCCAGAAAATCACTATATCACCCTATTTCGATTTTTCTGGATGCTTTTCTCAATCCATGTGTTCAGGCGGTCCCCTCTTATTTGAAGGATACCACAGCTCTATTGGAGCATTTAGACAGGTTGGGTACCTTTCCCGAACAACTACAGTTGTGCAGTGCAGATGTCACTAGCCTCTACACTTGCATTCCACACGAAGCAGGTGTGGAGGCAGTGCGGCAGTTAATTAAGAATAACCCTTTATATTTGGGCCCACCAATTGAAGTATTTTTACAACTGTTAACTCTGGTTTTGACTCGTAACTACTTTTCATTCAATGGGCGAATTTTCTTACAGTTAACTGGCTGTGCGATGGGGTCCCCAGTGGCCCCGTCGTATGCTAATGCATATATGTACCAAGTAGAAACCATATTATTTGATAACCTACTGGGATCATCTGTGTACTTCTATAAGAGGTACATAGATGATCTCTTAATTTTTTGGAATGGGTCAGCCGTATCATTATCTAAACTTTTGGATGACCATAACGCCTCACTAAGTGTTGTGAAATTCACTTATCAGATTTCATCTCAGATTATACACTTTCTAGATGTGGCCATTTCTTTAATTGACGGTGTCTTGCAAACTAACCTTTATGTTAAACCCACCGATAGAAACTCAGTGTTACATCATGCGAGCTTTCACCCTCTGGCTACGCGCAGAGGCTTGCCATATTCACAGTTATTACGCGCTAGGCGCATCATTTCAGATCCCATACAGACAGAAAGCACCATGGACCATATGATTATTAAATTTGAAGAACGAGGGTACCCTCAGGCAGAGCTCCTGGCTAATAAGACTAAAGCGCTCAGGCAGACAAGGGAATCCCTATTGAACAGCACCGTATCAACACGAGTGCTCAATAAAGATACCATCAGAATTCCGTGGGTAAACAAATACACTACAGCTACTACTCCCTTAGTAAGGAAGGCCAAACAACTTTGGCCATTGATAAATACAGACAAAACCTTACCGGCACTGCTAGGTTCTAAATTACTCCCCAGCTACACTAGGGGTAAAAGCATTGCAGACTCAGTTGTTAAACTGGATATTTTCCCATTAACTAAATCTGAACAATCACATTTCCTGCGACCTAAGCTTGGTTGTTATCGTTGTTTAGGGTGCTCCACCTGTAATACTCTAATGACGGGTCCCCACTTCTGTCACCCAATCACTGGTAAAAAGTACACCATCAGACACAGGGTAACATGTACGTCTACTCATGTAATCTATATGTTAAAGTGTCCCTGCGGATTAGCCTATATAGGCAAAACACAGAGACAATTTAGAGAGCGCATGGCACTACATCGCAGTGCCATCAAACTGGCCATTGAGAAGGGCACTAGTGACCAGCCAGTAGCCCGTCATTGCGTACAAGCACGGCACACGGTGGCTAGTATGCGTGCTATGATAATAGATCAAGTACCTCTGTCACATCGTGGAGGGGATAGGAACAAGATCCTACTGCAACGAGAAAGCAGGTGGATCTTTGTTCTCAATACTCTGGCACCACGGGGTCTTAATGAGACCATGGGTCTCCAAAGTTTTCTATGACTACAGTGTGACCTTACATCTATGTCAATGTACTCATGTAGTTGTCCCATGCAGTAATAACAAATTCTTTCTTAAGTCATTTATTGCTGCTTTATAAATTTGTTTCTTAATTAGTACAGAGTCTATCTTAAGTGTAATGCAAGTATAGATTCTGTTATAATGAAAGTTATACAGCAAGTTTTTTTCATTGGATAGTTATTGCTCTGATCAGAGGATATAATCATCTTTAACTTTACCTTTAGCAAAACCCCTCCTTTTTTTTCTGTTTTTGTCAGTTTTTATTATATGTTTGTAACAGCTGACATTCTTAGTTTGGTATATGCCGTAATGTCATCACACGTCTCTTTGTTTATGTTTTTTCAGTTGCTTAGTAACCTCACGATAACTGTCGGGATTGGCTCCCTGTCCGGCGCTGCTATCTGACGTCATTGTCCGGGGACTCGTGGACACGCTGGCGCCCGGACGCATGTGGCGGCGGTGGCGGCGTCAGACAGGTGAGTAGAATTCCGTTTTAGAATTAATTGTTCAGCACAGGTATATATATGTTGTTTGCACCTTGTATTGTTATATTGTCTGTCCCTGAAGACGGGGCTTGTTCCCCGAAACGCCGTAGGACGTAAATAAAAGCCGTTTCTTCATCTATGCCTGACTGCTGAGTGCCGCTGATTTGCAATGCACTATATATATATATATATATATATATATACACACACAAATATATACACACACACACACATATATATATATATATATATATATATATATATATGTAAACACACACAGCAGGTACATATATACCCAGAGGGTACATTATATATATATATATATATATATATACACACACACATATATATGTACCTGCTGTGTATATCTATGCATGTATGTACCTAGTGTGTGTGTGTGTGTGTGTGTGTATACTATATATATATATATATATATATATATATATACACACATACAGTAGGTACATACATAGATATACACGGCAGGCACATATACACACACATTTATATATATATATATATATATATATATATATATACACATATATACACAGTATATATATATCTATATATATATATATCTATATACACACAGCACAGCAGATGGATGGATACATACATACACAATAGCAGCAGCAGCGTTGGACAGTGGACGAGGGACAGAGGGAGGCAGAGATAAAGCTGCACAGCAAGGACGGATCTTCCCTCTCCACTGCAGACTAGTCTGTCTGCATAACCCGCGATTCACGGGTGTTTGAAGAGGGGGCAGAGCCAGTGCTCAAGGGGCGGGCTTAATCGCGGGCCGCGGTCGGTGACCTGTTACAGGGAGAAAAAAATTGGTCTGTCAGGGGGGGTTTCTGGGTACTCAGAAACCCCCCCTGCGTGCGCCACTGGGGTGTGACGTCAAATCCGGAACTGAATAGTCTGAAGTGATCGCAAGCATTGAGTAGGTTTTGAGCTACTCTGAAACTACACAAAAAAATTTTGCAGGCGCTCTGTGATAAAAACGTTTGCACTTCTGCTAAGCTAAAATACACTTCCAGTGGGCTGCGGCATATTGTACATTGTAACAATTTTATATAACATTTAACTGCGCAACTGTAAATAAGTTTTGCATTTCTTTGTGCATGTTACATACTGAAGTCCAAAATATGGGTTATGTGCATTAGCGGTAAAGGCGGGCTGTACCTACTGCACACTGTCAGAGGCCACGGGCACGATGTCAGAGAAAAAAAAACTAATTTACACCTTTGTCATTTGGGAATATGAATTCATTATTAAGGGAGGACAGTTCTCATGTTTTTACCTTCTTGTTACTCCCTGATCTTTACACCCAGCAGAGGCTACAGCCGGCACTGACCCTAACTAACTGATATTGTATCTTTCCAGGAAAGACGCCAAACTCCCTTGTAAACACTAGAAATTAGTAATTCACTGTAAGTCAGTCGGGCGTTCTTCATTGCAAATGTACCAATGACGCCTGTCAAGCTAATGATTGACATAAGCTCTTAAGTCGCCAGTGTAAACAGGACACACTCCAAAACAACTTAAGGTGTTGATGGAAACTTGAACGGAGTTTGGTGGGAAAGTTTAACCAAAACAATATTTTAGAACATAAACATTGGTACAGCCTGGGTGTGGATGCATAATAATAGGACTAAAACAGCAATCAAGACTTCAGTTACTTATAGCATACCCAGTAGCGGATCTTGCCACGGGCAAGCAGGACTTTTGCTTGGGGCGCCGCCTTCCGGAGGGCGCTGGCGCCATCCGGAGGGCGCCGCACCATGGCAAGATCCGCCACTGCTGTGCCCTCCGCTGCCCGCTGTGTCCCCCGGCTGTGAACTGTGTCACCTGTGAAGGGAACTAGACGCTATGCGTCTTTTTTCCCTTCGTGGAGAGGACCTTTTGCTGTGCGGTGCGCGATGACATCATCGCGCACCGCTCAGCATTTAAGCGGCTCTACTACTATACAGGGGGCATAACTGACCACGCCCCCTGTATTAAGCCACGCCCCCATTTCCTGCCCGGGGCGCAGAGGGCCCTCGAGCCGGCCCTGAGCATACCTACCTCCCAAAATATCCATTTACCCAAGGTAATTGGGACAAATGCAATGGACAAAGTGGCAGCAAACAAGCTAAAAAGGGGGGATCCGGTCTGAAGATCGACACTGTCTAGGTCAACAATGTTTAGGTCGACCACTACAGGTCGACAGTCACTAGGTCGACAGGGTTTGAAGGTCAACAGGGTTTCTAGGCCATGTGCTAGGTCGACAAGTCAAAAGGTCGACATGAGTTTTTCAAAAATGTTTTATTTTTTTGAACTTTTTCATACTTAACGATCCACGTGGACTACGGTTGGAACGATAATCTGTGTCGAGTGTAGCGCCTTGCACGAAGCATGGCGAGCGAAGCGAGGGGACACGGTGCACTAATTCGGCTTCCGGTCACTGTACGCAGAAAACGACACCAAAAAACCCCACACACCTCATGTCGACCTTTTGACCTGTCGACCTAGTACATGTCGACCTAGAAACCCTGTCGACCTTCATACCCTGTCGACCTAGTGACTGTCAACCTATAATGGTCGACCTAAACATTGTCAACCTAGACACTGTCGATTTGATGATCCACATCCAAAAAGGGGCATGCTCACACCACATTGGGAGATCCATATATTGTATAGAGAAAGGGTATCCGTTTGGATTGTCGACCATGTTAAGGTCGACAGTCATTAGGTTGACCACTATTGGTCGACATGGACATGGTTGACAGATGCAAATGCTCGACACATGAAAATGGTCGACACCGAACAAGTCGAAACATGTTTTTGTTTTGTTTTTTACTATTTTTAACTTTTTCATACTTTACCATCCACATGGACTACGATTGGGAACGGTAACCTGTGCCGAGCGCAGCGGTAGTGGAGCGAGGCACCTTGCCCGCAGCAGTACAGTAATTGGGGTTCCTGGTCATGTTACGGAAAAAATGACACCAAAAACAGTTAAAAAAGCCACGTCGAACTTTTCATGTGTTGACCAGTCCCGTGTCGACCATTCTCATGTGTCGACTATTAGTCCATGTTGACCATTTCTATGTCAACTAATAGTGGTCGACATAATGAATGGTCGACCTTAACATGGTCGACCATTCATTATGTCGACCACTATTAGTTGACATAGAAATGGCGTCCGCTCTGTATTCCCACAGACATCTCTACTACTACCAACGGGAAATGGCCACCACGCCATTTTCCTGGTGATTTCTGTCTGCAGCGCCAGCCGCCACAGGACTATGGAAAGGTAAGTATAATTATATGGGTGCAGGGTGTGGGCAACCTTGGACCCAAGGGTGCACCCATTATAGACACACCAGTGGCCCCTACACTTAAAGCACTGGAAGCGCCATGCAGACACTCCAACTTCCCATTAAAAGTAGTAGCAGACATTCCAGCTGGCTGGACAGCAGTACACTCTCCTCAGTTTCGGTGGTCTTCTCTTAGTTTCTCCAATGTCACTAATTTCCAGGGAGAGCCCCAGATTTATAGATTTGTTCCCGGGGACATCTCTGCTGCGCATGCGCAAATCACTGAGAAAATGGCCGTGGCGCCCATTTTCCCTGTGATTTCTGCAGCCAGCGCGGGGCTGATGGAGCAGCAAGTATAATTATACGGGTGTGATGTGTGGGGCGCCCCTCCCCCCTTCCCCTGGACCCAGGAACGTGTGCACTGCACACATCTTGCACCCATCTAAGATACACCAGTGATTGGTTGAGTATAAAAGGTCAGTGGTGTTGGAGCAGGGTTTCCTAAATCAATCTCTGGTGGGTGGAAGACTCGTTCATTACCCTGTGGCCTGTACAGAATTTTATGGAGGCATTGCCAGCATTTTTAAAAAACTTCCTGTTCCAGCTGCTGTATGTAAGGCAGCTAAGAGAGTGAGCTCTGCTGCAATCCGCCTGCATCTTACCTTTTTCAAGGCTTTTAAGCCTCCAAATCGGTTCTCCCGGCTCCCCCATTGCGCCTTATACGTTGTCCGCTGTATGAACAAGTTTGGAAAGCACAAGAAGCAGAAGGAGCAGCGCAGGGTGGAATCCAAGATGGCTCTGGATGCTGGAACAGCGGGACCTCCCGCCTGCATGCTCATCCACAGACTTGCAATGGGTCTCTTCCCCACTGGGGGCATATCTGGCAGTGGGGGGACATGTGTATCTGGCACTGGGGGCCTATCTGGCACTGGGGGACATGTGTATCTGGCACTGGGGGCATATCTGGCAGTGGGGGGACATGTGTATCTGGCACTGGGGTATATCTGGCACTGGGGGCATATCTGGCACTGTAGGGGACATGTGTATCTGGCACTGGGGCATATCTGGCACTGGGGGGACATGTGTATCTGGCACTGGGGCATATCTGGCACTGGGGGGACGTGTATCTGGCACTGGGGGCATATCTGGCACTGGGGGACATGTGTATCTGGCACTGGGGGCATATCTGGCACTGCGGGGACTTGTGTATCTGGCACTGGGGTATATCTGGCACTGGGGGCATATCTGGCACTGGGGGGGACATGTGTATCTGGCACTGGGGCATATCTGGCACTGGGGGCATATCTGGCACTGGGGGGACATGTGTATCTGGCACTGGGGGCATATCTGGCACTGCGGGACTTGTGTATCTGGCACTGGGGGCATATCTGGCACTGGGGGACATGTGTATCTGGCACTGGGGCATATCTGGCACTGGGGGCATATCTGGCACTGGGGGGACGTGTATCTGGCACTGGGGGCATATCTGGCACTGCGAGGACTTGTGTATCTGGCACTGGGGGCATATCTGGCACTGGGGGACATGTGTATCTGGCACTGGGGGCATATCTGGCACTGCGGGGACTTGTGTATCTGGCACTGAGGTATATCTGGCACTGGGGGCATATCTGGCACTGGGGGGACATGTGTATCTGGCACTGGGGCATATCTGGCACTGGGGGCATATCTGGCACTAGGGGGACATGTGTATCTGGCACTGGGGGCATATCTGGCACTGCGGGGACTTGTGTATCTGGCACTGGGGGGACATGTGTATCTGGCACTGGGGCATATCTGGCACTGGGGGCATATCTGGCACTGGGGGGACGTGTATCTGGCACTGGGGGCATATCTGGCACTGCGAGGACTTGTGTATCTGGCACTGGGGGCATATCTGGCACTGGGGGGACATGTGTATCTGGCACTGGGGGCATATCTGGCACTGCGGGGACTTGTGTATCTGGCACTGGGGCATATCTGGCACTGGGGGCATATCTGGCACTGGGGGGGGTCATACGTGTATCTGGCACTATTGGGGTCATATGTGTATCTGCCCCTTCCCCCAAATGTGTATCATGCCTCCATTTTCATTGGCCACGCCCCATGTGGCATTTAGCCACACCCATTTTTTGGGCGCACGCGCCTTCGGCGCGCGCACACAGTACTATAAGACTTTTTTTCTACTTGCACCACTGTTCCTCCCCCTGATGCTCCTGTTACATATAATGATATGGTGAATGCTATCAGAGCTGCCATATGTCCTTTACTGAAAGCACAAACAGAGGACATCAACAGGCAGCTCTCTCAACTCACTCAGCGAGTCCTAGACTCAGAACATAAACTGGGAGAGACATTTGCTGATGTGGCTGCTATGAACTTTATGATTTTATCTTACCTACACTATTGAATGTCCAGGACTCCTGTGGAGAGCTCAGAGTTGAACGTGTACATAGGATAGGCCCTGCTCACACCCAAGAGGGAGACAGACCACTTGCAGTTACCTTTAGAGCGCTGAATTATCTACACAAAGAAGCGTTATGGTTCTCGTCTCGCAAACAGAGGAATATCTCCTGTCAGGGTCGCAAAGTACATATATTTCAGGAATACTCGGCTGAGTTGTCTAAGGCACGCAACTCCTTCTCCCCGAAATGCTCCAAACTGGTTCAGTCTAATCAAAAGTTTGCCCTTCTGTATCCTTCTCGTTTACGCCTGTTTCGTGGTGGTTCCTTTAAGGTCTTTACATCTGCTCAGCAGCACTTAAAGTGGTCCTAGAGAGGTGGTGGAACTCCCCCCTCTCCCACCGGCGCCAATGTAATAAAGGTATTGCGCCCCCCCAAAAAGGGGCGTGGTCTCAAAAAGAAAGAGGTGTGGTCACGCAATAGTATCCCCAATTAAAATTATGCCACACAGTAGCACAATCTTATTCACATTACACCACATAGCAGTGTCCCTTATTCATGTTATGACACACATTAGTGTCCCTTATACACAAAGCCGACAGTAGTAGCACCCCTTATATACAATGCCCACAATTGTAGTGCCCTTATGCAATGTCCACTGTACTGGTAGTGCCCACAGTGGTAGTGCCCCTTACAGAGAGCCCATAGTAGTGGTGCCCCTTACGCAATACTCCCCAATAGTAGTGCCCCTTATGTCCCCAGGAGTGATTCCCCTTATGAAGTGCCCCCTTTACAATGCCCTCATTAGTAGTGCACCCAGTAGTAATGCTCTTAATGGTAATGCCTCCAGTCATTTAGCCCCCTGTAGTTATGCCCCCAGTAGTTATGCCCCCAGTAGTTTAGCCCCCAGTTGTAATGCCCCTGCTGTTATGACCCCAGTAGTTTACCCCCCCTTTAGTTTAGCCTCCCAGTGGTAATGCCTTCAGTAGTTTAGCCCCTGTAGTTATGCCCCCAGTAGTTTAGCCTCCCTGTAGTTTAGCCTTCATGTAGTTTAGCCCCCAGTAGTAATCCTCAGTAGTTAGCCCCCTTGTAGTTTGCCCCCAGTAGTTAGCCCCCAGTAGTAATGCTCCCCCAGTAGTTAGCCCCCAGTAGTAATGCTCCCCCAGTAGTTTGCCCCCAGTAGTTAGCCCCCAGTAGTAATGCCCCCTTGTAGTTTGTCCCCAGTAGTTAGCCCCCTTGTAGTTTACCACCAGTAGTAATGACCCCTTGTAATTTGCCCCCAGTAGGTGCTCCGCTGATACACACAAACATATGAAAAAAATCCAAACACAAGACTCACCTAGCCCCACTCCCACGCCCGACCGCTGCAATCCTCCTGGCGTCCGCTTCTCGGCACTATGGGAGAGACGTCATGATGCCACTGCTTTGCTATTTCCTCGTTGACTAGTATTATGGTCACTTTCCTATGTGGCTTCTCCATTTATTGACAGCATATACTGTTCTTCACTAGCCCTGTCCTTTGAAATCAGAAACCTTCCCACCCATCTCTGGGATGTGCACTGGATGTATGCCGAGTTTGTAGCCGTACTGTTCACAGGCAGTTGCCTAGGGGCTTTACATGTTCTGGTGTTTTTTTTTTACTTGATAATTTTTATTAGAAGTTTTGTTCCGTTAAACACGGAAGGGGGAAAGGATACAGAAAAGAGAAAAGGGGCATAGGGGAGGGTAAGGGGAGGGGTCAAAGTCCAATTTCTAAAAGCACAGACATACATACAGATAGTGTACATACAAATAATACATACAGATAATCTAGATTGTTAGCATAAATGAGAGTCATATCTGGAGAGCAGAACAGGAATCCGAATACGGGTCACAGTACATATACACATATGGAATCTCTCACTTAATAGATTAATCCTGATTCAAATAACAATTTAGCTCCTTCACTTGATATCGAATACTCTTGCCAACAGAACCACTTAACTAGCGGAGAGTTAGATTTAGAAGAATAAGGTAAATAAGGTAAACCCATGGTCTCCATCTGAAAAGAGTGATGAATTTTTTCGAACGATTTTAAGGAGTGAGGGGGGTTCTTCCAATCTTGTGCTATCGCAGCTCTAGTAGCGATAAAAATATGACCTAAAACATATCGATCTTCATTAGCGATATCAGTTGGGTAAACATGTAGTAGAGGCAATGAAGGTGATTCTTGAAGGAGAACGTTAGAAGCAAGGGGCAAATACCTCTTTACAAACCTGATGGATTTTTGAGCATGACCAAAAAATGTGAAAAGTGTCCGCTATCCCTGAGCAATTCCTCCAACATAAATTGGAAACCATAGGCCAGATTTTGTGTAGTTTGACAGGAGTAAAATAAAGACCATGTAACAATTTAAAGTGCATTTCTATATGATTATTGCATTTGGACATCTTGTGGGACGGGAGCAAAATCGACTACGATTGTTGCTGAGAGAAAGTGCGGATTAAATCTGTTTCCCATTTAAGTTGTATGGAAAATTTTTCCTCCCTCCTCCCACTCATCATCCTGTACAATAGAATACCAAAATTTTATAGACCCTCTGCAATTACCCAACATAATTTTTGCCAATATATTGGGAGATGGCAAGAGTATTGGACTTGAAGATCAAAAGGAACTAGTTAGCCAGTGGACTATATGATTATATGAAAATAGTTCTCCGGCAGGGAGATTATATTGATGTTGTAAAACACCAAACGGAGTAATTGCTGTACCATCCACTAGTGCAGAGATGGTGTCTATACCACAGGAAATCCACTTAGTGAGATTTAAGTCCGGAATCAATCTCGAGAAAGCAAGTAGGGACAGTTTACGAGATGGGAGAGTAATAGTTTTAGAGGAAACCACTAACGAATCCCACGCAGTGAGGGAGTTCGAGATGAATGAGGAGCTCTCTGTTAGGTCGGGATCCACAGTAGGTCTATTAAGGGGGTGTGAGTGTATAGCTGTTTCTCTAAGTCCACCCACTGTTTCTTACCAGTAGGTAGAGACCAGTCACTCAGTTGAGCCACGAGACACGCAAATTGGTATTTTTTTAAGTCCGGTACTTCCAGACCTCCAAATTTCCTAGGTCTAGTTAAGCGTCTATATGCTGTTCAGGGGGGTTTCTTCTTCCAGATATATTTCAATATTAATGAGTGTATATGGCCTATAACCTTTTGGGGAACTATATAGGGGATTGTTTGGAAAAGATACATTAGCCTTGGCAGAATTGACATTTTAAATGCAGCAATTCTGCCCAACCAAGATACCTCCAGACCAACCCATGATTTAAATAAAGAATCTATATGGGACAATAAAGGATTATAGTTGATTTCCGTTACTGTAGACAGGGAATTAGGGATATTAATACCGAGATATATAAGAAAGTCTTTCTTCCAGTTATATTTATAGTGCAGTTGAAGTGTAGAGAGCTTATCTAAATTCAAATGAAATGGCAAGACCTCTGATTTGGACATGTTCAGTTTATAAAATGACACTGCATAGAGGCGGTCAATAATCTCATAAAGGACTGGTAATATAGTTGTGGGTTTCGTAAGGAATAAGAGGATGTCGTCGGCAAACAGACTAATCTTATGGAGAGATGATCCCACTTTTAAACCTTGGAAGGCATGGGACTGACGTATCGCTATTGCAAGAGGTTCAATTGCTAATACATACATAAGGGGAGATAGAGGACAACCCTGTCTGGTTGCATTATAAATTTTGAAAGGAGACGAAGAAAAACTATTACTAAATACTACCGCAGTTGGGAAACTATAAAATGCTGAAATGGAGGACAAAATGGAACCCTGTGAACCAAGTTTGGACAGGGTGTCATAGAGAAAGCCCCAATGTAGCCTGTCGAACGCTTTCTCGGCGTCTAGGAAAAGGAAAATTGCCTCCTCACCCTTATTCGATATATATTCGGCTAGGTCGAAAACTCTACTGGTATTGTTTGATGCCTGTCGCCCTCTTACAAAACCTACCTGGTCCGTATGGATTAAAACAGGGATAAGGGGAGAAAGCCTATTTGCAATAAGTTTGGAGAATATTTTTAGATCAGAGTTAAGTAATGCTGTCGGTCTATAATTCTGACATAAAGATGGATCTTTTCCTTGTTTGTGAATCGTGATAATACGAGCTTGTAACATTTCCTCTGGGAGAGATCCGCTCTCAGTGGCATATTTATATAAAGAAGAAAGTAATGGGATGAGGTCCAGCGCATATTTTTTGTAAAAAGAGTTAGTAAATCCATGCGGGCCAGGGGCCTTCACTGAAGGTAAAGATTTAATAACTGTTGTTATTTCTTCCTCAGACCAAGGTACATTGAGAGATTCTAATGTCTCTGAAGATAACCTAGGAAAATGCAGGTCTTCTAAAAAGGAAAATGTCAAGGAGGGGGTAGGTTGACTAGTGTTAGGATCCATGGCCAAATTATATAGGTTATTATAGAATTTAGCAAAAGCATTTGCTATGTCAGACGGGTTTAACAGCCTTTTCCCTTCCTGAGTCTGAATGCATTTAATTCTATTTCTATCTTGGCGTAGTCTCAGTTTATAAGCTAAGAATTTACCAGATTTATTGCCCAGGTGTCGAAGTCGAAAAATATTGCAATACACACATCACGTACAAACTACACACAGATGGCCTCCGTGCGTGTACTTGTTCTGCTGTGCGTGCGCATATTCGCAATTTGCGTATGGTCGCTCCCGCGGTCCTGCGCATTAGCACGTGGTATCTGTATTTACGGTAGAGTTTGTGAACGCATGGAAAAGCCATCAAAACACATTACATATTTAATCCAAATAGTGCACAATGTAGACATAGGGGTAAATTTACTAAGGTCCCGATTTTGACCGAGATGCCGTTTTTTCATCAAAGTGTCATCTCTGTAATTTACTAAGCAATAATCACGGCAGTGATGAGGGCATTCGTAATTTTTTGGAAGTCCAACAAAAAAATTACGAATGAATACACCATCGGTCAAAACGCGGCTGTTTAACTATGAATCTCGGTAATTTACTAAGAAGTGCAAAGCAAAAAAAAACCAAACACTGCCGTGAAAAATTACAACTCGTAAAAAAGTGCTTAAAAAAAACAGACCTGCTTTTTTTTACCGTGATTGTATAGGCATGCACGGATCCATGAGATCCGTGCATGTATATCAGTGGGAAGGGGTGGGAAAGTGAGGTCACTTTCGGTCAACCGCAGGGCAGAAAGTTCCCACCATTGGTGACAATGGAGCGCATAGGCGCTACATTGTAACACTGCCGTGTGCCGCCTGTCAGACAGTACAGGAGCACACAGCCGATCAGGAGGGTGCTACAAAGTAGCGCTCCCTGATTGGCTGAAGAAACCCACTTAGACATCAGTCAGAGTGGGTTTCTGGCATTCGGGGAAAGGAGTCCCATGTGAAAACATGGGGCCCCTTTCAGTTCGTGGCTCGGCTCTCCGTTTTGTTATTTTATTCAAGTACCTGGATTACAAATGGTTGCCCCGAGGACCCTGGGACCCGGGATCTGGTGAGTAGAATTTATTCAACAGGTACCCCTTGGATTCTACTGGAGAAGAGGACAGACCCTCGTGTGAACATAAGGTAAGTATGTATGTATGTATGTTTGTGTGCATGTATGTAATAAATCTTTACTTTCACGGTGTGTGTGTCTTGTGTTTATTTGGGTATTTTTTTAGTACTAGTACTACAGGTACCAGCGGGCCCGTTTTTCCGCCGCATGCTGGTACTTGTGGTTCTCCAAGTACCAGCATGCGGGGGAGGCTTGCTGGGACTTGTAGTACTGCTACTAAAAACAATATCTTTTCATTTACAACAAAGGCTATCAGCCCCCCCATCCGCAGCCCATTGGATGGGGGGGGGGGACAGCCTCGGGCTTCACCCCTGGCCCTTGGGTGGCTGGGGGGGGACCCCTTGATTGAAGGGGTCCCCACTCCCCCAGGGTACCCCGGCCAGGGGTGACTAGTTGGATTTTTGATGCCACGGCCGCAGGGCACTATATAAAAGTGACCCCCGGCTGTGGCATTATCTGTCCAGCTAGTGGAGCCCGGTGCTGGTTTTAAAAATACGGGGGACCCCTACTCTTTTTGTCCCCCGTTTTTTTGGAACCAGGACCAGGCGCAGAGCCCGATGCTGGTTGCTTAAATATGGGGGAACCCCTGTCAATTTTTTCCCCATATTTTTGCAACCAGGATCGGCTCAAAGAGCCCGAGGCTGGTTATGCTTAGGAGAGGGGACCCCACGCAATTTTTTTTTTGGATTTTACAGTGTTTAATTTAAAAAAAAAAAAAAAAATGAACCCCAGCACGGATCACACAGATCCGGCCGAGATTCATTGTAAAAAAGTCGGCAGTGTTTTGCTAATCACTGCCGTAAAAAAACAGAAAACAAAAACGAATGACATCGACATCGGAAAACCCGAAAAGGCTAAATACGGCAGCTTAGTAAATTAGACGTAATCAATTCAAAAAGTTGCAATTTTACACTGTCGATGTCATTCGTGATTGAACTTTGACCTGAAACGGGAAAATACGAATCTTAGTAAATTTACCCCATAGTCTCCCTGCACCGCACCAGCAAGTTACAACAGTTTAAATGGTATCAGAACAAAGGGATTCACCTTTACAGGATAGGAGGGGGACAGAACAAGGTTATAAAGTGGTGTTTGGTATCCAGCTGTAGGGTATATTAAGGGCAATATTCCGGTGTTGGTTTGCAGAAGATCACACGCTCCTGCAAATAGTTATGCGCAGGAGCAGAATATAAATATAAACTTTATTTACTGTACATTTGGTATGCGGCGGGAACCCAGAGGAGACCACCCACAAGTGCATCTGGAACAGACATCGCCCACCTATTCAAACCAACCTATGACCTCTCCTGTACTGTAAATGACCATCCCTGTGTCCAATGGACAAAGAGATTATAGTATCCATTGTGTTAAGTTTTGGAAGATTGTATAAAAGAGCCAGCTGCATGCCTGGTCACACACAGACTCTAAAGGTCATCTACCCTGATGACTGAGGACCGGACTGGGAAGCGCAGGCGAAATCAAACAAGTATGTACCATTGACTGTAGCCATTATTCTATTGTATTGTATTGTTATTGTAACCCCCTTTCAGTAATTATATGTTGGTGTGTCAGAACCCGGCATTTTAAATACAAACTGGTGTTGTGTTTCCTTTCCCTGCTAAGGTTATAAGTGTATTACAATCACATGTGTAGTTGTTAAGGGTTCACGAAGTATCTTTGGGTGTGTACGCACTGAGTGTACTCTGTACAGCCAGCGCGGCGTTTGTACGCAAAGTACGTACACGGTACGGGGCTCTGTACGCTAATGGTGTAATAAGTACTTAGTTTGAGGATTAAGTATAGTGGCCGCAGCGGCTCCATTTAAAAGTTTATTAAATGTCTTTTTAAAGTGTTGCTTTTAGTCCTGTATGTAAACCGACGTTTACACAGGGAATAGAATTTCTGTTGCAGTTTAGAGTATGCATGTTGCATGCGATTCAAAAACAGTTTATGGAGCTGGTTCCGAATTGAAACTGTTTCACGTTTCAAAAGGCGTGAGGGGTGAGATCTATTCAGAGACTCCGCCTGAAGCAGTTGTGTTTCCAAAGCTTCCTGTTGGTTAAGGTACTGTCTCTTTAATCTGGCCCCTGTTTGAATAATGAGTCCTCACAAAACTGCTTTTAATGCACATCAATGTG
Source organism: Pseudophryne corroboree (assembly GCF_028390025.1). Taxonomy (NCBI): domain Eukaryota; kingdom Metazoa; phylum Chordata; class Amphibia; order Anura; family Myobatrachidae; genus Pseudophryne; species Pseudophryne corroboree. The sequence continues at coordinate 444,547,410 of NC_086452.1, forward strand.
TAGGAATTGAAGTATCAAGAGGGGATACAAGATACGCAGACAGGGCATCTGTAATGGCAGAAGACGCCTCCGGAGACTTCAAGATATACTCCGGCAGTCTCAATGATCTAGAAAAGAACTGAGAATAGTTACATTTCCACGACCATGTCACTGCCGCATGGTCTGACCAGACAACCGGGGATATGGTTGACTTAGACGAATGTTGTAATGACCACATATCAACTACAATCAGGTCAATGCAGGCGTACGAGTTATGAACATGAGAGAAAAATGTGTAGTCTTTAACCGTTGGCGTTTGTACGCGCCAAGCATCATATAGATCAAACTCTATTAGCAAATGACCTAAAGTAGTCCGAGAGCGTGAGCCTCTTAGTGGTCTATCCGAGGGAGAAGATTTGTCAAGCTTTTCGTCGGGGATTACGTTGAAATCACCCATAACAATTAGTTGGCCCTTCTGGACCTTTTGTATAGTGCCAAACAGCTTGCGTATGAAAGGAATTTGATTCGTTTTGGGGGCATATAGGGAGACAAGTGTAACCTCAACATCTTCCAACTTCCCCACTAAAATCAAATACCTCCCCTCCTTATCTGAGAGTTGAGAGTATAACTGAAAATGGATAGTGTTGTGAAAAAGAATAGCTACCCCATTCCTTTTAAAGGGACCATTTGCAAAGTAGCTTACAGGGTACCGAAGAATATGGAATGTAGGAGGGGCCGCGGCTAGAAAATGTGTCTCTTGGAGGCTAACAACTCTAGCTCTCTATTTATGAAAGGTTTCTAAAGCTTGACGTCTGTTATTAGGGGAGTTGAGGCCATTTACATTTAAAGAGTAAAACATAATCATTGGGAAAGTCAAGGCGTAACATTTTAATCTCGGTAGTCGTAAATGGGGTTGGACTTGAAAGGGGGAGGATAAAACAGAGGAGGAAGAAAAGGGAAAGGAAAAGAGGTAAGGGATAGGAAACCAAAGAGAGAAAAACAAGGAAAGCCCTGTGTTCAGGGCCACATTGTTTGTCACTTAAGAAACGTGGTGACAAAACAAAAACCATTGGGGGAGTGGGCTCTAAATGGTCTCACTCATGCTGAAACATTACAAACAAGGGTAAAACATAACCTGAAAGAGTATAACCACAACACACTAGCCCGCACGGTTAACTGAGGCACATGCTAGTGGACAATAAGACATACATTACATCAACTGTACTTAGGGTTACGGATCAACATACATAACTGTAAAAAACTGCCGGATAAAGGAAAATATGAAACCATATCCAAACTTGGTGTCTTAAGGAAGCGATTAACTACGGGAGCCTAAAAGACCCGTAAGGACCCATAAAATCGTAGGTATCAAGTCTGCGTACAGGCATTGGCACCATCATACACAAAGCTTAAGGTCTCTATATAGATCAGATGGACTACTGAGTGTACAAAAATGCTCTAACAAAATATATTGAATAACATGTGGAGGCCAAACATCAGGTCACAGATACTTGAGTTGGCGCGGTAGCTTTTGGTTGCAGAATCTGAATGTCCCAGTCTGCTAGTAACTTTACTTCGGCTTCAAATGAGGATATTATGTAGGAAGAGGAGTCATAGCTGACAATTAATTTGACCGGAAATCCTCATCTATACTGAATGTCATTATCTCTGAGATCGGTCGTAATTGGTTGAAAAGCACACCTCTTCTCCAAAGTTAACTGAGATAGATCAGGGTATATTTGAAAACCTCCCATAATGTCGGAGTCTTCCGCCTGAGGATCTCTTCCTTGATATGGAAAAAATGGACTCTCAACAAAGTGTCTCTTGGGAAGTTAGATGAGTAACCTCCCCGCGGCTTGGGCAAACAGTGTACACGATCTATAATCAAATCCTGTACTGATGCTGATGGGAGAAGTTTCTGGAATAAGTTGGTAACATTGGGGGTCATTTCGAGTTGATCGCTAGCTGCCGTTGTTCGCAGCGCAACGATCCGGCTAAAAATCAGCATTTCTGTGCATGCGTATGCACCGCAATGCGTAGGCACGTCGCAGGAAGATTGACATGAAGTGGGCGTTTCTGGGTGTCAACTGATCGTTTTCAGGGAGTGCTTAGAAAAACACAGGCGTGGCAGAAAAAACGCAGGCGTGGCTGGGAGGTTCGCTGGGCGAGTGTGTGATGTCAAAAGCCGTCTCTCAGTTGTTAGAATCAACGCACACAAAGAGTAACTACAGGGCTGGTTTTGTTTTGCACAAAAAGATTTTGCAGGCGCTCTGCTGCACAAGCGTTCACACTTCTGCAAAGCGAAAATACACTCCCCAGTGGGCGGCGACAATGCTTTTGTACGGCTGCTAAAACTGCTAGCGCACGATCAACCCGGAATGACCCCCATAGTCCTTCAACTCTGTTGGTGCCACCGAGTCAGGCACACCTCTAATCTTAAGATTATTTCTCCTCGACCTGTCCTCCAAGTCAGCTACTTTTTCACATAGCAAAGACACATCATTTTGTAACTCAGACTGCAAGGTGAGGAGATCATTATGAGAGGTCACAAGCTCCTGCATTTTATCTTTGAGATGCTCAGTACGACCTGCAATGCCCACTAGATCTGTCCTGAGTGATTGAATTGAAGAATCCAAACTAGAAAGGATGTCTGAGCATAAAGCTGAAAACATTTTGAGCATTGTTTGGGTGGTAAGAGGAGCTTGAGGATCTAGTTCCAAGCCCGGGTCTGCTGAAGCATGGGGAGCAGAAGATTTAGATGGATTAGTAGGTGTCAAAGAGTTTGCGGAGGACATATTAGATGATTTGTGACTCGAAGTGGAGGCTTTAGGAAATTGTATAGGTGCAGGTTGCCTGGGGGTTTTACCTCCTCGTTTCGTTGGCATGTCAAAGGCTATGTCAAATCAATACTGAATGGGAGTTTGCAGTTGGAAGCCAGGAGAATTTCTGTGACGGCTCATGAGCTGTAGCTACTACAGAAATATGAGGGATATCAACCCATGAGATATGGAAGTCCTGCTTTAAGGCATGAGACCCGTTTAGGAAATATTAAGAGGCAGCCATTGCATATAGGTGATGCTCACATAACAACAGCCATGTAGGTTTCACTAAGTACATAATCTTTCCTAGTAGTGTAAGCTGAGAGGCACTGGCGCTGTAATTAATATGTACTGGATACAATAGAATACAAAAGCTGCCCAAGCTTCAACACCTCTGGTACTGGTAGATTGGCCACCAGGGGATGTGAGAGAAAATTCTGTTCTGCAGGTAGGGAGTCAAAGGGAGGTGTATAGGAAAGTAATAGGAGCCCCTGGCAGGCCTCCAGGGGCTCCTATTACTTTCCTCTGCACCTTTTGGCTACCAGGCTCCGTTCCGGACTGTCGCCTTTATTCTTGTGACAGGGCAAACTTGGGCAAAAGAAATGAAGGGGGGCCTACCTCAAGGAGGTTCACTGGGCCGCAGTATAATGCCTCCCAAACTATTTAGTGCCCCCAGGGGATAAATAATTATTCCACCCCCTTTACCTCCCTGTCGGTGTGGCGCAGTGGCTGTGTACACCCTGTCCATAGCCCCAGCAAAGTATCACCATGTGAGAGCAGAGGCCAGGTCTTATATTCAGGGTCCCAGAAGGTAGCAGGTATCCGGTCTCGGCTGGGCTCCGTTAGACACCTGCGGCGTGTGCGGCCCAAGATGACAGACGTGAGCTCCCTTTGCCGTGTGGGCGGGTGACGGTCCCAGCTAGTGTCACAGCGGGTAGCGGAGAGATGTCCTTGGCCCGAAGGATGCAGACCAGAGAGCAAGGGTGGATCGGTGAGCCTCGCCTCCCGCCAGGCAGTCCGCAAACGGGGCCGGAGCTCCGGGATCAGGCATGAAATCTAGTCCTCGGCTTGAGGGGAAGGGGTAGGCCGCAACCTGCAGAGAGACAGGAGGTCTCTCCCGGCTCCGCGAGCACTATCCCCGGCAGGGTAGTCGGTGCAGCGGGTCTGCGGAGCACTGTGTGAGCAGTTTTGGCTGCGGCAGAGGGCTTATAGTGGCCTAAGTAGCTTTCCAGGCCGGAGCTCCAGTAAGACACGACCTGTCTCAATGGCTGCCAAGCCACGCCCCCCTACATGTTCTGTTTTGCTATCTACCTTTATCTATTGATCCAGAGAAGTCGGTATCCAATGGATATGAGAGCTCATTGCTAATTTTTTCTATCTCTTTTATTTCATTTTCATGTTACTCTTTGTATTTTTCTGTGTGTGTACCACTTTTCTCCCTTGTGTGTCCTCCCCTCCCGACAGGTATACATTCTGACAACCGGGATTACTACTACTGTGACCTTACTGATAATGGATTGGGTAAGATAGATATGCATGCTGTGTCTACTGTTACTTATCATAGATGTCAATGATTAAGATTGGTAGCTGGAATGTTGGTGGGATAAATTCCCCTCAAAAACGCAAGAAAATTCTTATATATCTTTCCAAATTGCATATAGACCTGGCTTTCCTACAGGAATCTCATGTAATTCCTGCCGAGGTTCAGAAACTCAATATGCTGTGGTGGAAGGTTCAGGCTTTGGTGAAAGCTTGTGGGATAATCATTTTGGAACGGCAACACTTACCTATTGTTATACAGAATATTACTGTTGACCTCAATGGGCGATATGTAATTTGTCATGTTTTGATTGAGAAACAACAATTTGTATACTGTAATGTTTATGCACCCAATATTTATGAAAGGAGCTTTTTCCAATCTTTGCTGACTCTGCTGACTCCTCACACTCATTTACCGATAATCATGTGTAGAGATTTTAATCTCATCTCCTCAGCTCAACTTGATACACAAATTCCTAGGGAACGAGATGGAAAACCTCCCAAATTTGGAGTCCCAGCATTGGCAAAGCAATTACACCTCTTGGATATTTGGAGGGTGTTACACCCAATTGATAGAGAGTTCACTTGTCTCTCGGTGGCACGAGGCACTATGTCCCGTATTGACTATATTTTAGCTTTGCACTCCCTTTTGCTCTATATACCCAAAGTTGAAACTGAACCAATCTCCCTTTCGGACCACGCTGTGGTCTGGCCGCATTACAGAGCATGACGTCACAAGAGCAATCTCAGGACTCAAAGCGGGCAAGGCTCCCGGCCCGGACGGTTTTACGTCCGACTATTATAAGCTACTCTCCACGAAAATTTCACTGATACTCACAAAGGTCTTTAATACCATACATCAAAGATGCCAACGTATTTCAATGCTTCAATGTATTTCAATGCTTTGGATGGTACTGCGTGTACTACCCAAACCGGCAAGGGACCCGTCTGATCCCAGTTCCTACCACCCTATTTCCCTTCTTAATTTAGATTATAAAGTCTTGACAAAAATTTTAGCTGACCGTTTGAAACTGATTTTACCCACAGTGATACACCGGGATCAGACGGGTTTCATCATGGGTAGGAGCCCAGTTGTGAAGATACGTAGGGTCCTTGCAGTGGTAGAGGACTCCCAGTGTACCGTCAAACACGCCAAGGGCCATACTTTCTTTGGATGCTGAGAAAGCATTTGACATGGTGCACTGGGACCACTTATATGATTCCTTGACATGCTTTGGATTCCCTGTGCAATTCATCTCATTCCTCCGCATGTTGTATACTGCCCCATCTTTTCAAATAATATTCAATGGCTTGCTTTCAGATGGCTTCCACCTACTGAGGGGTACCAGGCAGGGTTGCCCACTTTTTCCCCTCCTATTTGCTGTGGCCTTAGAGCTTTTGGCTATTGCTTTGAGGCACTCCCCCTTATATCAGGGTATTTAAACTGGGAATATTGATCTACATCTTGCTTTATTCACAGATGATATGTTAACCCTAGTCACTCCATTCCTATTGCGTTTGATATCATAAAACAATTCCGTATGTTCTCAGGATATAAAATGAACGTTAACAAATTCGAAATGTTGATCCTTAAAGGCCCTCCCCCTTCTCTGCCACTGAGAGACAAACTGGACGCTATCAAAATGGGATCCGGTCTGAAGATCGACAGTGTCTAGGTCGACAATGTTTAGGTCGACCACTATAGGTCGACAGTCACTAGGTCGACATGGATGGAAGGTTGACAGGGTTTCTAGGTCGACATGTGCTAGGTCGACAGGTCTAAAGGTCGACATGAGTTTTTCACATTTATTTTTTGGGGGGGATTTTTTCATACTTAACGATCCACGTGGACTACGATTGGAACGGTAAAGTGTGCCGAGCGAAGCGGTAGCGGAGCGAAGGCACCATGCGCGGGGACGCGGTGCACTAATTTGGGATCCCGGTCACTTTACGAAGAAAACGACAGCAAAAAAAAAAAAAAAAATCCTCATGTCGACCTTTAGACCTGTCGACCTAGCACATGTCGACCTAGAAACCCTGTCGACCTTCCATCCATGTCAACCTAGTGACTGTCGACCTATAGTGGTCGACCTAAACATTGTCGACCTAGATACTGTCGATAAAACGAACCACACCCATCAAAATAATGCCAACGCATTTAAAATATCTAGGTATTAATGTTCCTCACACGACTTCACTTTTGCATAAACTTGATTACACACCGGTGCTACTTGCCTTAGCAAAATCACTGGATAATTGGCAAAACCTGCCTCTTTCAATTCTGGGTAGAGTGGAGGTCATTAGGTCCATGATATTACCAAAACTCACCTATATAATGCAAATGTTGCCTATTACTCTTTTCCTTTTGTGTATTACTGAAGCCACAAAATTGTTTAGGAAGTTTATCTGGAAAACAAAACAAAAAACAGAATTTCGAAGATAAGACTCCAACTACCCAGACGTGAGGGTGGATTGGGTTTTCCATATCTCATAAATATTCCCGAGCACTGCTCTTCCGATATATTACAGATTGGTTCATGGAGAGTAGTAATCTAGATTGTGCCTTATTTTAGCCCTACGCACCGAGTGCGCTGTTACACACCCCTAAATCCCACCCAGCAAACCTTTACCCCCATACTTTGCTCAAAGATACCTATGATACCTGGTGGGCAGTAAATAAATCCCTCCATCGAGACCCAACCTATTCGGCCTGGTTACCCCTGTGGGGCAACCCTATGTTCACACCTAGCTTAGAGAACTCTTTTCTATATAGACTTCAACATAAAGGTCTCAGAAAAGTGACACAAGTATTTGACCCGGGAGGTCTGATACTGTCTTTTCAGATTTTGAAGGACGCTTATGATCTCTCCCATCACTACTTCTTCACCTACCTGCAGATCAGATATTGCGTTAACTCATTATCTCCATCGAGAGGTGACTCAGTAATCTCAGATCCTCTGTCACCTTGGTTTAATTGTTTATCCAGGTCCTCTTTTAAGGCTCGGACTCTTTATAGTTTGCTTATAGAATCTCAGACATTGGGCACGTGTCAATCGATCACCCTAATGTGGCAGAAAGATATACCATTACCTACCTTACCATTTGATAACACAGTGTTTAAATATTTTGATAAGATAAGAGAACGGTTAGATCAACTGCATTGCAAGAGGTCCATTTCAAAACCACTTACAGGGCTTACATTTCTCAAAAACAAAGAAGCTTCTATGTGCCTGACGTATCTGGACTTATGTTTGAAATGTTTGCACTCATCAGCTACTCTGTTTCATAATTTCTGGTCGTGTAAATATGTACAACGTTTCTGAAACAAAATACTTGTATTTATAAATGTATCCTTCTCCCTCAGAGTTCCCCTGGACCCTGTTCCCCTTCTGTTTGCAAATTTTGATAATTGCCAGATTCCCAAGTCACACTGCACCTTACTCCCCTTTTAACAATTCTTGTGACAGTTGCCAAAAAGGTTATCTTACAGTCATGGACCTCCAAATCTTCTCCCACCCTCTCTAAGGTACGTTTTACTAATGAATGAAAAACTTATACTTTGATCGGTTTTCAACTTTACCAAATGCACAAGAAGGGGTCCAAAGGTTTTTTTTTTAGAAAATGGGGACCATATATTGCTACTAGACCTTATTCACAGCAATTACAAATTGAAACTATGTTTGCATGAGGACTCTTTCCCACTTCTGATGTACTCTATTAATATGTGTAAATGTTATATGATTGTAGAGTTCCACTACGCTATAGCAGATTCTCGCCTACCTTGGCCCATGCATGTCTACTGCCCAGATGCTAGATGTTCTTTATTATTATCCAGTCCTTTTTACCTAATTCGATATTTCTGAGTTGTTGATTCAAATACTTGATGTCAGAATATCTCCCCCTCCCTCACTTCTCTTCTCTTTAATGTTTTTGACTTGTGTTTATGTTTGATTTTGACTTGTATTATATTGGCTAGTCTGTTGTAACGACTCACCTTTCTTTAATTGTCACACGTCACACTTGAATATTTTATTAATGTGTGAAATTTCATGATATATGTCATCTCCCATTATTAATGACCTTTGACACTTTCGCCTTCTGGAAATTCATCTCATGGTAGCGATTGATTTCTTCCATAGTACTTGCCTTGAGAGGCGTCACTCACCTCTTCTGAACCCGGTGCGGCAGTGGGCGCAAAGGGAGTGTGGCTTCACGGATGACCCGTGGGAGGGGCGTTGCTTCACAGGAGGGGACGTGGCTAAGCGGCTACTCCTTTTTCGGCACTCTGGGGGTCCGGGAGTTGCTGCTTGCCCCCAGAGACTAACGTGTCTGCAGTGCCAGCTCCTACATGGTGACAGGAGCTGGGTTGCTGCACGTAATGTTACAGTGCAGCCCCCGGTTCCTGTAACTGAGCGGGAGCCGGCACGTTGGTGTCACTCCTCGGCGGATAACCCCCCCCCCCCCCCCCCCGCACCCACCTTGTGACGCTAGTGCTTGCCTTTATATGTACGCATGTACACCTGCTATGTTTTTTCACAATGTCATTTCCTTTTGAAAAAATTCTGAAAATCTTCAATAAATATATATATAAAAAAAAGGCCTGTACATAAGGAGTGTTACATATACATAGCAAATGATGGAAACATGTAATGACATTGACAGCGGTACCCCAAGGTCGGCTCAGACAGTCTATGATGTGCTCAGATACAGACTCTGCAGTAAAATGTCCCTGGAAACTGGGATGTAGTTATGTAACCGGTGGTCACAACAGCGGCACCTACATCCCACCCCCTCACAATCTCTACAGCCAGCATGCCGACTAACCGGGACACCCATAGAGTGGGAATGAAACCTGTGGCAAACGCAGCTCACCACTGAGCCCACAGCGAGGCCACAAGGGGCTTCGTTGCACTTCCCCCTCCCTCGCGGGGCATCTCAATGCCAGGATCCTGCCGTCGGTATGGTGACCGGCGGTCTCCAGACCGTCGGTCACACGATACCAACCCTGAAAACTCTCTGGAAATGGGGGTGACTGGGGTAACTGCGGGTTTATACAGCACTTTTTAGTCCAATCTTTGGGCAGAAAAGCCAACCTAGCATGTTACTAACGGATGATAGGCGTGGCCTGTTTACGCCCTTGAGTATAAACATTTTACAAATAGATTACCAATTGTTTGGTGACACATGACTTGTCATTTTAATTATGATGTTTCGCTACAGGCCGTGCCAACGAATGGAACCGACTTGTACAGTGTTAAAGACACATGTGGAGATGCATAAAGATAATTTATCATTAATATAAAAACTGTGAGATGCCCATATCCCCATGTGTCACCTCTTACTGAAAGTTACATCGGCCTTACCCACCTCATAAATGAATGCATGCACGCTGACGGCCCAGGGGTGCATTCTACACCCATATACAATAGGCTAGGGAACTCAGCAGTTATAGGTTGTGATTTCCTGCACATAACAGGTACTGTGGGGGAAATGAATCAAACCTTCTAAAGAGTGGAGAAGTTCATTCTATAAAATGACGGCTGATTGGTAGCTATGGTCAACCAATCCACTTGCCCACTTCTCCACTTTTTGGAAGGTTTGATACATCTCCCCCGTGAGTGCAGTGTGCCTCACGAAAGCATTCACACAGGCATATTTATCAAAAGAAATTTGCAGGCTCAACTACCAACCAATAAGCTCCTGTCATTTTTTTAAAACATAGCCTGTAACATGGCAGTTAAGGCCCGTACACACTGGCCGATATATCGTCCGTTCTCTTGAACGGCCGATATATCGCGGGTCCGTCGGCCAGTGTGTACGGCCGATACGTCTGTGAACTCCGTCGTTCACAGACGTATCGCGTCGGCCCTGCAGCACAGCCGACGGACAATATATCTAACGATATATTGGCGCGTCGCTGTGTGTGTACGGCGGTCGGCCGACCGCCCGTACACATGCTGCGGTGGCCGGCGGTGATTGACAGCTGAACTGGGCGGGCGTGTATACACGCCCACCAGGTTCATGACGTCAGTCCCCGACGGATCGGGCAGTGTGTATGCACAGCACACTGCCCGATCCGTCCATAGATATATCTGCAAATCAATTGATCTGCAGATATATCTTTCCAGTGTGTACCCACCTTTAGAAGCTGATTGGCTGGTCCTTAATCTCCATCCACTTATCTCTCTCCAAGGCTTAATACATCTCTCCAACAGTATTGTAACTATGAGACAACCTAACATCTCTCTTTCAACAATGCAGACAAGCCTCCTTTATTCTCCTGGTCAGACGAGGTAATGTACGAAGCCCCTCTGAACCCCACTCCACCTTTATACATACTTGCCTACTTTTGAAAAAGCATTTCAGGGAGATTGTGAAAGTAACACCTATCAGTGCGGACGTGTACCGCTACATCTGAGAGGCGCGTCATGAAAATAACTTACATCCAAATCTAAATGAGCCCCAAAGTTAGTAAGATCTACTTGTTGAAGAAAAGACACTGATATTTTGCAGGATTTTTGTGTGTATTGTGTTTTACAAGAGGTTCCATATACTGTAAGTGGCCACAAGAAACCTTTAAAATGCATGTAGCCATAGGGATCATTTGTGCCTTATAACCAATACAGGGAAATGGCACTGATGTTCCCATTAGATTGTATGTATCTCTGATTTCTTTTTTTTTCAGGGAGATTGAGGGACTATTCAGGGAGTCAGGGAGATTGCTACTAGTTCAGGGAGTCTCCTGCAGAATGAGGGAGGGTAGGCAACTATGCCTTTATAGTCAACTAGCTGCGTTCTTCTCATGGGAGTTTCTAATGTTCAGGGGTTGGTAAATCTAAAGAGATGTAACCCTTAAAAGAATTAGCGTGACGATACATAGCCTATATGTTAACAGACCGTCTAAGGAACATATACATTTTCAAAATGCGATCAGCTTAGCGACCCCATAAATTATGGATGTGACACTAATGTCGGTCATTTTGGACATTTTATTTTTCATCCCGTCCACCACCCCCCATTGCTGATGGGGGCTGAACTTAAACGGCATTGAGAGTGTCACTATTAATCTCAGAAACCCCGAAAACTATGGATTTTTACATGTCACCCACTTCCCACCCCTACCTCTAGGGGTGCTAGGGGTGTCTTACCCCCACTTCTCACCCCCCATGCTGAAGGGGACTGAACTTAGAAACATAGAAACATAGAAACATAGAATTTGTCGGCAGATAAGAACCACTTGGCCCATCTAGTCTGCCCCTTTTTTTTTTTTATATATTAACTTGGACTTAAACGCCATCGGGAGTGTCACTATTTATCTCAGCAACCCCGAAAACTATGGATTTTACATGTCACCCCTTCCCACCCCCACCCCTAGGGATGCTAGGGGTGTCTTACCCCCACAGTATTTTTTTTCCAGTTTGTAAGTCATATGTGTACCAAGTTTGATGTAAATTGCTCCAGGCATTCCAGAGTTATGCAGGAACATACATACATACATACATACATACATACATAGGCCTCTCTACCTGCAACCAGCCCCAGCATTACATTAACAACTTTCACATTTAATGAAGAGATTTATTTTCTCCCATCCCTGACATTACATTAATAGCATTCACATTTAATACATTTCCCCCTAACCTGTCACACATTAAATTCAAGGGCGTAGCTACCATAGGTGCAGGGAGTGCAGCTGCTATGGGGCCCAGAGCTGAGAGGGGCCATCTTCCCTGCCACAGTTAAGGCCCATATAGACGGGCCGATGTGGGAGAGATGTGTGCTGAGCGAACCGCTCAGCACACATCTCTCCCGCCGCTCAGCACAGCGAGATGTGTGCTGAGCGTGCGGGGGGAGACGGGGGCCGCTCATTTCACCCAGCGGGTGAAGTGAGCGACCCGCTAGATTGGCCTGCATGCAGGCCAATCTAGCAGCAGCGATAGCGATACGCGGGGCTGCGCAGGGGGGTGCACACGGAGCGATAATGCTTAAATTCTAAGCAATCTAGTCAGATTGCTTAGAATATTGCTCCGTGAGTACCCCCCTTTACATGTGTTATATACAGGGTGTAGCTACCATAGGTGCAGGGAGCGCAGCTGCTATGGGGCCCAGAGCTGAGAGGAGCCACCTTCTCTGTCACAGTTACATGTGTTATATACAGGGTGTAGCTACCATAGGTGCAGGCAGTGCAGCTGCTATGGGGCCCAGAGCTGAGAGGGCCCACCTTCCCTGTCACAGTTACATGTGTTATATACAGGGTGTAGCTACCATAGGTGCAGGGAGCGCAGCTGCTATGGGGCCCAGAGCTGAGAGGAGCCACCTTCTCTGTCACAGTTACATGTGTTATATACAGGGTGTAGCTACCATAGGTGCAGGGAGTGCAGCTGGTATGGGGCCCAGAGCTGAGAGGAGCCACCTTCTCTGTCACAGTTACATGTGTTATATACAGGGTGTAGCTACCATAGGTGCAGGCAGTGCAGCTGGTATGGGGCCCAGAGCTGAGAGGGGCCACCTTCTCTGTCACAGTTACATGTGTTATATACAGGGTGTAGCTACCATAGGTGCAGGGAGTGCAGCTGGTATGGGGCCCAGAGCTGAGAGGGGCCCACCTACCCTGTGATAGTTGTATGTTTTATATACATTTTTCAGCCCTGGGAAGTACATAGGTGCCCTTACAAATTTTGGTCTTGGGGCCTACAATATATCTAGTTATGCCTCTGAACCTGTTCAGTGTAATGTGGTATAAAATGAACTGGTGGGCATTATTTATAACATTACATAATAAGAGCATAATATTAATTGGGGTACTGTAATTTGGAGGAAATATAGTGTGGCATAATAAGAACTGGGGACACTGTGTATAGCATAATGTGAATTGGGGGTACTGTGTTGCATAATGTGTACTAGCAGCCCATAACGTGACATAATCTGAATTAGGGCATTATTATGGGGCAATTAACAACTGCTGAGAGGTGTCTCTCTAGAAGCACTTGGACAGGGGCCCCTTCAAAATGTTGCTATGGGGCCCACAAAGTTCTGGCTACGCCCCTGATTAAATTAATAGTCATTTAAATCAACTTTTAAGTAAATTTGTAATAGCATACTTGAGAAATTAACCTATCTCCCCTCAAAAGCCCGAACATTAAATAATTTGGGTTCATATTTAGTATACAGCCTTCCTCCCCAAACTAACCCCTCACTTTCAATTACCAGCCCCCAAGCTAAATGAATATTCCCATCCACCCTTCATGGAAGGATTTCCACAAGATTTGATAGTGTTTCTGTTGGAATTTTTGCCCATTCATTCTGTAGAACATTTATGAGGTCAGGCACTGATGTTGGACGAGTCTGCCTGGTTCACAATCTCCGTTCCAGTTCATGCCAAAGGTGCTCGATGAGGTTGAGATCAGGGCTTTGGGCGAGCCAGTCAAGTGCTTCCTCACTGAACTCCTCAAACCATGTCTTTATAGTCCTTGCTTTGTGCACTCGGGAACGGTCATGTTGGAATATAAAAGGGCCTTCCCAAACTGTTGCCACAAAGTGGGAAGAATAGCATTGTCCACAATGTCTTGGTGTACTGAAGTATTAAGAATGCCCTTCACTGGAGATAAGGGGCCTAGCCCAAACCCTAAAAAAACCCAGCCCCATACTATTATTCCTCCTTCACAATTAGCGTAATGCGTTCAGGCAGGTAATGTTCTCCAGGCATCCGCCAAACCCAGACTCGCCCATCTGACTGCCAAACAGAGAAGCGTGATTCGTCACTCCACAGAGCACGTTTCCACTGTTCCACAGTCCAGTGTCCGTGCGCTTTACAACACTCCATCCAACGCTTGGCATTGGACTTGGTGAAGTGAGTCTTGCGTGCAGCTGCTCGGCCATGGAAACCCATTCCATTAAGCTCCTGCAGCAATTTTTGTGCTTACATTAATGCCAGTGGAAGTTCGGAACTCTTCATCTATAGAATCAGCAGAGCGTTGGCAACTTTTACACACCATGCGCCTTTGCAGTCGTTGACCCTGCTCTGTAATTTTACGTTGTCTTCCACTTAATGGCTGAGTTGTTGTTGTTCCTAAACGCTTCCACTTTTTAATAATATCACTTACAGTTGACCGTGGAATATCCAGCAGGGATTACATTTTATGAACCATCTTGTTGCAAAGGTGGCATCCTATCACAGTACCACGCTTAGTCAATGAGCTCTTCACAATGACCCATTTTGTATCACAAATGTTTGCAAATGGAGACTGCATGGCTAGGTGCTTGATTTACTACACCTGTGGAAACGGGTCTGAATAAAACACCTGAATTCAATAATTAACAGGTGTGGCCAAATACTTTTTTGTCTCTGAAAGGAGCCTGTCCCTGTGTTGTGCTCACTTCAGTGCCAGGACTCCTGTGCATGAGCGGTGCAGCCGACCACGTATTTGCAGCGGTCATTGCCGGGGGAGGGTTCTGAAGGAACCCTCTGCTGGCTAATTTTGCAATCTGTAGCCCATAGGCTACAACGGGATAATGCCTTCTTCAGATGACAGTAGCGGTGGAGGCCAAGCTCAGGAATGCTTTGCATTCCGGAGCTGGATAAATCTGACAGCATTGCATCCCCCATAGAAGCCTTTGGAGGCTGCGGATGCTGTCGGCAATGGAGTGATACTTCATACATGGGGAGGTACTAAATATTTGCGATTACCCCCTGAAAATGGCTGTTTTTGGGTAACAAGCCGCAAATATTTATTGATAAATGGGCCCCCTATCATCTTACACTCAATGCTTTACATTAACGAGAAAGAATCCTTTATGATGTGTTGTCAGGGGGGGAAAGGGAGCACACACATATTGGAAAGAAGGGGGCGACTTTATAGATCGGTTCCCCAGGGAACGGGTCAGCCACTCAGGAAGCTTGAACAGATATTTAACTGTCATTTTTTTATTTTTTTTTAAAATCTCCACCCTGCTTCCTCAACCCCATCCCCCACGGAAGGGAGGGATTGTTATACTGAGTGAGTGAACTTTAAAACATTCTAACAGAATGAATGCACATAAACTGACTGCCCTGGGGAAATGGGACAAACTGGAGACCTAGAATGATGGGTGTAGGTTGATAGATAGACAGTGTCTAGTTAGACAGTCAATAGATAGACACAGGGCCGGTTCTAGCCCTTGTGGCGCCCCGGGCGAAAAATAGGGGCGTGGCTTCATACAGGGGCGTGGTCAGTTATGCCCCCTGTAGAGTTGTGCCCCAATTTGTGCCCCCTGTACAGTTGCGCTGCTTACAAAAAAAAAAAAAATAATACTTACTATCCCCGCTCCTGATTCCCGACCGCTGCAGACCTCCGCCGGCGCCACTCCTCTCCTCGGATCTATATAGCACAGCATAGATAGACACTAGAGGTCAATTATGACCCCCTAGCGTCTGTGCCAGTCCCACAAAGCTGTGCGGTCCGCGATGACGTCATCGCGCACCGCACAGCAAAGGTCCTCTCCACGAAGGGAAACTAGACGGGTAGCGTCTAGTTCCCTTCACAGCGGGGGGGGGGGGGGGGGGCACTGCAAAACAGTAGCGGATCTTGCCACGGTGCGGCGCCCCCGGAAAGCGGCACCCCGGGCAAACGTCCTGCTTACCCGTGGCAAGATCCGCTACTGGATAGACACCATGGGTGGTATTCAATTCTTTTCACCCCCTTCCACACTTGTTCTGTTTCTGCTACCGGGGGTGGTCTAATCATTTCAGCTTACTACCCCTGGGGTAGCAAAGGCTCCAAACCCTATACGCAGCTAAACCTGATTACTATGGGTGTTATATGCGCCATTACGGGGATCACTTTAGAAAGGAGATTGGGCATGATATAACATTTGAATACCGCCCCATATGTTAGACAGACATTAGGTTGACAGGGTCAAAAGGTTGACAGGGTCAAAAGGTCGACATGAAAAAGGTAGACAGCACAAAAGGTCGACAGGGTTAAAAGGTCGACATGAAAATGGTCAACACAAAAAAAGGTAGACACCATGTTTTTTGCATTTTTGTGGTTTGTGTGGATAGTTTTGTCATCTGGGACCCCCAATTGTAGAAAGGCATACCCTCGCGGGGCACGCTTCACTCGCCATGCTTGGGGCTTGGTGGTTCACTGCGCTCGCCCCAAGGTTTATAACCGAATCTATGCCGACATGGATAGAGAAGGTATGAAATAGTCCAAAAACATGTAAAATGTTTTTTAAAAAGTGCTATTTTTATGTCAACCATTTCCATGTCGACCTTTTGACCCTGTCGACCTTTTGTACTGTCTACCTTTTTCATGTCGACCTTTGGACCATGTTGACCCTGTCGACCTAATGTCTGTCTAACACAGGGGTGGCCAACCCGTGGCTCTTGAGCCGCATGCGGCTCTCCCCTTCATATGATGCGGCTCCCGCACCTGCCACTGGTACCAGCCTCCCACTAGCAGCCAATATCATCCTGCCTCCTTCACAAGTTCACAGGAGGCTTGGGATGCTCCGGCACCGCTCTGCTTTGTGCGCGATGTGACGTCATGCATCGCGTAATGAGAGGCGGAGCCGCTGCCACAAGGAGAGAAGAGATGCGGTCGCGGGTCTCGTGGATGCCATGGTAAGTATGTATCCCTCTGCATCCCTTGGCCTAATAGCCCACAATAACTATGCTGGTGGAGGGGGGGAGCCTGCTGCCTGCCTGGGGGACGAGCCTGGAGCCTGCCTGGCGGTCCAGCCTGGAGTGACTGGAGTCTGCAACCTGGAGCCTCTTGCCTGCCGCAATGTGTAAAATGTGGACTCTGCCGGCCGCAATGTGTAAACTGGGGATTCTTGCCTGCCGTAATGTGTAAAATGGGGACTCTGCCTGCTGTAATGTGTTAAATGGGGATTCTTACCTGCCGCAATGTGTAAAATGGGGACTCTTACCTGCTGTAATGTGTTAAATGGGGATTCTTACCTGCCGCAATGTGTAAAATGGGGATTCTTGCCTTCCACAATTTGTAAAATGGGGACTCTGCCTGCCGTAATGTGTTAAATGGGGACTCTTGCCTGCCGTAATGTGTAAAATGGGGACTCTTGCCTGCCGTAATGTGTAAAATGGGGATTCTTGCCTTCCACAATTTGTAAAATGGGGACTCTGCCTGCCGTAATGTGTAAAATGGGGACTCTTGACTGCCGAAATGTGTAAAATGGGACTCTTGCCTGCCATAATGTGTAAAATGGGACTCTTGCCTGCCGTAATGTGTAATGTTTGTGTTTCTCGCCCCCAGTGTAACTAAAAATGGGGGTGTGACACAAGGTCATGCTCCTACGAACGTCATACTGAAGGTGGGTGCCCAAAAATGGGGCGTGGCCTTGTGCCAGTTAGGTGATGCCCCAGTTTTGGGCGCGCGCGCATGATACCGGCTCCTTGGTTTGACTACAGATTTTTGGGGGCTCTTAGCCTCTGACTGGTTGGCCACCCCTGGTCTAACATATGGTGTCTATCTATTGACTGTCTAACTAGACACTGCAAACGTGATGGTGGCAACTATCATTGCAAACCCAATATTGAATAGATAGAAAATCCATTTACATTGGATCAGGAACATCTAGGTTGCAAAGCAATGCTTTCCAATGTCCACCCCCCACATACAGCAAGCGCAGCACGCTCATCCTGACTCAGCATTGCTTTGTGGTGTCACGTGATCCGTCACAGGGATGGGAGACTGGCTTATATTTCATTAATAGATTCATGTGTTTTAAAGTGTAAACATTATGATTTATATAGTGAATAAATGATTTTTCGGGACCATTGGATTCGTGCAATTTTTTTTTCACACAATAGTGAAAATACACCTAGGGCGATATTCAAATGTACCCTGTTATCGCGCTGATCGCGCTTATTACAGTCTGGTTTTGGCACGTCAAGCACCAAAACCCGATTAAAGTAATGGGTGCAATCGTTAAGACACCCATTTAGGCGCCCAAATGGGTCTCTTTACACGCATTTCAGCTTGTTACCTCTGGGGCTAACAAGCTGAAATGAAGTTGTCTCGTCCGTCGGCAGTAACATTAGAATACAGCCGGCGGGCGCGATTGCGGCTGGGAGGGGGGACATAACATTTGAATCCTGCCTCCAGTATCACATGGTATGCAGTTAGCATACAGCTCATCGGGATCCCAGCTATAACAATACAGATGCTTCTTGCGCTCATCAGGATACTGAGATTCGGCATCCCGGCAGGTGGTAAATCATACAGAACCCAGTCACATTATTATGGCCACCTCCTACATGTGACGTCTGTAGCGCGTAGCCCATGAAGTACGTCACGTGTCGCGCGCTGGCTTGTTGGGTATATAAGGTGTGGGATAGGCCATCTGCACACGTATCACTCGTTGTTGTCATAGGGAAAAGGGGCGATTTATCTGAGTTGCAAAAAGGGATGATTACCGGCTTTCGGGCCGAGGGTGGCGGTATTTCTGACACAGCGCCGTTTGTGACCTGTCCGCGTGCTGCTGTGGTGAAGGTGTATTGTGACTGGACAAATGGCACCATTGCGAGTAGCCGACGTGGAAACTGCAGAGCACCACGTGCCATTGATGTGAGAGGTGATTGTCGGCTATGAAGGTGCGTGAGGGGCAACCGACACGCTACAGTGGAGCAACTCACCGTCATAATGAACCTGGGGGCTACCAGATGTGTATCTAAAATCACAGTTCACCCCGTCTAGCTGCCGTCTGTGCTGCATGCGGTGGTTACTCTGGCTATTGGCTGGTGGTCATAAAAATGTGATTCAACCGCGCATATTTCTTATACCGATACGATTCCCACGCAAGCTGCAAACGTTGTGCATAATGCATGTTTACGAAATAATAAGATTTTAAACCTACCGGTAAATCTTTTTCTCCTAGTCCGTAGAGGATGCTGGGGACTCCGTAAGGACCATGGGGTATAGACGGGCTCCGCAGGAGACATGGGCACTCCAAAGACCTTAGAATGGGTGTGCACTGGCTCCTCCCTCTATGCCCCTCCTCCAGACCTCAGTTAGAGAAACTATGCCCAGAGGAGATGGACAATATGAGGAAAGGATTTTTGTTAATCCAAGGGCAAGATTCATACCAGCCCACACCATCCACACCGTATAACATGGAATATACGAACCAGTTAACAGTATGAAACAAAACAGCATCAGCCCGAGACCGAGACTGATCAAACTGTAACATAACCCTTATGTAAGCAAAAACTATATACAAGTCTTGCAGAATTCAGTCCACACTGGGACGGGCGCCCAGCATCCTCTACGGACTAGGAGAAAAAGATTTACCGGTAGGTTTCAAATTTTATTTTCTCTTACGTCCTAGTGGATGCTGGGGACTCCGTAAGGACCATGGGGATTATACCAAAGCTCCAAACCAGGCGGGAGAGTGCGGATGACTCTGCAGCACCGATTGAGCAAACAGGAGGTCCTCATCAGCCAGGGTATCAAACTTGAAGAATTTTGCAAAAGTGTTTGAACCCGACCAAGTAGCCGCTCGGCAAAGCTGTAAAGCCGAGACGCCGCGGGCAGCCGCCCAAGAAGAGCCCACCTTCCTCGTGGAATGGGCCTTCACCGAATCTGGTGCCGGCAATCCAGCCGCAGAATGAGCCTGCTGAATCGTGTTACAGATCCAGCGAGCAATAGTCTGCTTAGAAGCAGGAGCGCCAATCTTATTAGCAGCATACAGGACAAACAGTGCTTCTGTTTTCCTAAGCCGAGCCGTCCTGGCTACGTAAATTTTTAAGGCCCTGACTACATCAAGGGACTTGGAATCCTCCAAGTCTCCCGTAGCCACAGGCACCACGATAGGTTGGTTCATATGAAACGATGAAACCACCTTAGGCAAAAATTGAGGACGAGTCCTCAACTCTGCTCTATCCACATGGAAAATCAGATAGGGGCTTTTGTGAGACAAAGCCGCCAATTCGGACACCCGCCTTGTAGATTCCAAGGCCAACAACATGACAACCTTCCAAGTGAGAAATTTTAATTCAACCGTTTGAAGAGGTTCAAACCAGTGAGATTTTAGGAACCGTAACACCACGTTAAGGTCCCATGGTGCCACTGGGGGCACAAAAGGAGGCTGGAT
Organism: Pseudophryne corroboree; assembly: GCF_028390025.1. Lineage (NCBI taxonomy): Eukaryota > Metazoa > Chordata > Amphibia > Anura > Myobatrachidae > Pseudophryne > Pseudophryne corroboree. The sequence continues at coordinate 444,567,842 of NC_086452.1, forward strand.
GTGCAGCACTCCCTTTACAAAAGTCTGGACTTCTGGGAGAGAAGCCAATTCCTTCTGAAAGAATATAGATAGGGCCGAAATCTGTACCTTAATGGAGCCTAACTTCAGGCCCATATCCACTCCTGTCTGTAGAAAGTGAAGAAAACGGCCCAGGTGGAAATCTTCCGTAGGAGCATTCTTGGCTTCACACCAAGAAACATACTTCCTCCAGATACGGTGATAATGTTTCGCCGTCACCTCCTTCCTAGCCCTTATCAGAGTAGGGATGACTTCCTCTGGAATACCTTTCCCAGCTAGGATTCGGTGTTCAACCGCCATGCCGTCAAACGTAACCGCGGTAAGTCTTGGAACACACAGGGCCCCTGCTGCAGCAGGTCCTCCCTGAGAGGAAGAGGCCATGGATCTTCTGTGAGCATCTCCTGAAGATCTGAATACCAGGCCCTTCGAGGCCAATCTGGAACAATGAGTATTGTCTGCATTCTTTTTCTTCTTATGATTCTCAATATTTTGGAGATGAGAGGAAGAGGAGGGAATACGTAGACCGACTGAAACACCCATGGTGTCACCAGGACGTCTACCGCTCCTGCCTGAGGGTCCCTTGACCTGGCACAATACCTCCGAAGCTTCTTGTTGAGGCGTGATGCCATCATGTCTATTTGAGGAAGTCCCCAAAGACTTGTTATCTCTGCAAAAACTTCTTGATGAAGTCCCCACTCCCCTGGATGGAGATCGTGTCTGCTGAGGAAGTCTGCTTCCCAGTTGTGCACTCCCGGAATGAAGACTGCTGACAGGGCGCTTACGTGATTTTCTGCCCAGTGCAGAATCCTTGTGGCTCCCGCCATTGCCACTCTGCTCCTTGTCCCGCCTTGGCGGTTTACATGAGCCACGGCTGTGACGTTGTCTGATTGAATCAGAACCGGTAGGTCGCGAAGAAGATTCTCCGTTTGTCGTAGGCCGTTGTATATGGCCCTTAATTCCAGTATGTTGATGTGTAGACAAGCCTCCTGGCTTGACCATGTTCCCTGAAAATTTCTTCCTTGTGTGACTGCTGCCCATCCTCGGAGGCTCGCGTCCGTGGTCACCAGAACCCAGTCTTGAATGCCGAACCTGCGACCCTCTAGAAGGTGAGCACTCTGCAGCCACCACAGGAGAGACACCCTGGCCCTGGGGGACAGGCTTATTTTCTGATGAATTTGAAGATGGGACCCGGACCACTTGTTCAGAAGGTCCCACTGAAATGTCCTCGCATGAAACCTGCCGAAGGGGATGGCCTCGTAGGTCCCCACCATTTTTCCCAGTACTCGAGTGCATTGATGAACTGACACTCTTTTCGGTTTTAACAGGTCTCTGATCATGTTCTGGAGTTCCTGGGCTTTTTCCATCGGGAGAAAAACCCTCTTTTGTTCCGTGTCCAGAATCATGCCTAAGAAAGATAGCCGAGTCGTTGGAACCAACTGTGACTTTGGTAGATTTAGAATCCAGCCATGTTGCTGCAGCACTCTCAGGGAGAGCGACACGCTTTTCAGCAACTGATCCCTCAATCTCGCTTTTATCAGGAGATCGTCCAAGTGTGGGATAATTGTGACCCCCTGCCTGCGCAGGAGCACCATAATTTCCGCCATTACCTTGGTCAAAATCCTCGGGGCCGTGGAAAGCCCAAACGGCAACGTCTGAAACTGGTAATGACAGTCCTGTACAGCGAATCTCAGGTACGCCTGATGAGGGGGATATATGGAGACATGAAGGTATGCATCCTTTATGTCGTGACACCATAAAATCCCCCCCTTCCAGGCTGGAGATAACCGCTTGAAGCGATTCCATCTTGAATTTGAACTTTTTCAAGTACAGGTTTAGGGATTTTAGATTTAGATTGGGCCTGACTGAGCCATCCGGTTTCGGAACCACAAACAGGGTTGAATAGTACCCCTTCCCCTGTTGAACTAGGGGAACCTTGACAATCACTTGCTGTTGATACAGCTTTTGAATTGCAGCTAAAACTATCTCCCTCTCTGGGGGAGAAGCTGGTAAAGCCGATTTGAAAAATCGGCGCGGAGGCACCTCTTCGAATTCCAGCTTGTATCCTTGGGATACAATTTCCATCGCCCAAGGACCCACGTCTGATTGAACCCAGACGTGGCTGAAGAGTCGAAGACGTGCCCCCACTGGGGCGGACTCCCTCAGTGGAGCCCCAGCGTCATGCGGTGGATTTAGTAGAAGCCGGGGAGGACTTCTGCTCCTTCTTTAATGTGACCCAAGGTCAATAAAATGCTATCCCTATCTAGGGTATCAATGTCAGCTGACAAGGTATCTGCCCAAGCTGCTACAGTGCTACAAACCCAAACCGACGCTATTGCCGGTTCTGAGCAAGGCACCCGTATGTGTATAAATTGATTTTAAGGTAGTTTCCTGTCTGCGATCAGCAGGATCCTTGAGGGCTGCCGTGTCTGGAGACGGTAGCGCCACCTTTTTGGACAAGCGCGTTAAAGCCTTGTCCACCCTGGGTGAGGATTCCCATCGTAACCTGTCCTGTGCAGGGAACGGATACGCCATAAGAATTCTCTTGGGAATCTGCAGTTTCTTGTCTGGAGTTTCTCAAGCTTTTTTCAAATAACGCGTTCAGCTCACGAGATAGGGGAAAGGTTACCTCAGGTTTCTTTCCCTTAAACATGCATACCCTCGTGTCAGGGACAGAGGGGTCTCATCTGTGATATGTAAAACATCTTTTATTGCAATAATCATATAATGAATACTTTTGGCCACCCTTGGGTGTAACCTTGCATCATCGTAGTTAACACTGGAGTCAGAATCCGTGTCGGTATCAGTGTCTGCTACCTGGGACAGGGGACGTTTCTGAGACCCTGAAGGGCCCTGTGACACAGTCAAAGCCATGGATTGACTCCCTGTCTTATCCCTGGACTCTGCTTTGTCCAATCTCTTATGTAATAAAGACACATTTGCATTTAAAACATTCCACATATCCAACCAATCAGGTGTCGGCGTTGCCGACGGAGACACCACAATCATCTGCTCCACCTCCTCCTTAGATGAGCCTTCCGCTTCAGACATGTCGACACACACGTACCGACACCCCCACACACTCAGGGATATATCTATATGGAGACAGTCCCCCAATAAGGCCCTTTGGAGAGACAGAGAGAGTATGCCAGCACACACCCAGCGCCACCGGACACTGGAATAAAATCCCAGTTAGTATAGTGCTTTTATATAAATATATAAACACACTCACTGCGCCAATTAAATGTGCCCCCCCCCCTCTTTTTTTGCCCTCTGTAACCGTGTTCAGCAGGGGAGAGTCCGGGGAGCCAGCTTCTCTGCAGTGTGCTGTGGAGAAAATGGCGCTGGTTAGTGCTGGAGGATCAAGCTCCGCCCCCTCACGGGCGGGCTTCGGTCCCGCTCAAATTATTTATACTGGCGGGGGGTTTCAATATACCGCCTCTGCAGTGTCTAATCTATTTGCCAGTGTCCCTTGAGGTTAATATTGCTGCCCAGGGCGCCCCCCCTGCGCCCTGCACCCTTACAGTGCCCGCTGTGTGTATATGTGTGGGAGCAATGGCGCGCAGCGTTACCGCTGTGCGTTACCTCAGTGAAGATCTGAAGTCTTCTGCCGCCTTTGAAGTCTTCTTTCTTCTTAATACTCACCCGGCTTCTATCTTCCGACTCTGTGAGGAGGACGGCGGCGGCGCGGCTCCGGGACGAACGGCGAGGGTGAGACCTGCGTTCCGACCCTCTGGAGCTAATGGTGTCCAGTAGCCTAAGAAGCAGAGCCTATCATTTAAGTAGGTCTGCTTCTCTCCCCTCAGTCCCACGATGCAGGGAGCCTGTTGCCAGCAGTGCTCCCTGAAAATAAAAAAACCTAACAAAAAGTATTTTTCAGAGAAACTCCGTAGAGCTCCCCTGCAGTGCACCCAGTCTCCTCTGGGCACAGGATCTGAGGTCTGGAGGGAGGAGCCAGTGCACACCCATTCTAAGGTCTTTGGAGTGCTCTTGTCTCCTGCGGAGCCCGTCTATACCCCATGGTCCTTGCGGAGTCCCAAGCATCCTCTAGGACAGAGGTTCTCAAACTCGGTCCTCGGGGGCACAGTGAGCACCGGAAATTTTTCGGGTTTTGTGTTTTGGTTTTGGGTTCGGTTCCGCGGCCGTGTTTTGGGTTCGAACGCGTTTTGGCAAAACCTCACCGAATTTTTTTTGTCGGATTCGGGTGTGTTTTGGATTCGGGTGTTTTTTTCAAAAAACCCTAAAAAACAGCTTAAATCATAGAATTTGGGGGTCATTTTGATCCCAAAGTATTATTAACCTCAATAACCATAATTTCCACTCATTTTCAGTCTATTCTGAACACCTCACACCTCACAATATTATTTTTAGTCCTAAAATTTGCAATGAGGTCGCTGGATGGTTAAGCTAAGCGACCCAAGTGGCCGACACAAACACCTGGCCCATCTAGGAGTGGCACTGCAGTGTCACGCAGGATGGCCCTTCCAAAAAACACTCCCCAAACAGCACATGACGCAAAGAAAAAAAGAGGCGCAATGAGGTAGCTGTGTGAGTAAGCTAAGCGACCCTAGTGGCCGACACAAACACCTGGCCCATCTAGGAGTGGCACTGCAGTGTCACGCAGGATGGCCCTTCCAAAAAACACTCCCCAAACAGCACATGACGCAAAGAAAAAAAGAGGCGCAATGAGGTAGCTGTGTGAGTAAGCTAAGCGACCCTAGTGGCCGACACAAACACCTGGCCCATCTAGGAGTGGCACTGCAGTGTCACGCAGGATGGCCCTTCCAAAAAACACCCCCCAAACAGCACATGACGCAAAGAAAAATGAAAGAAAAAAGAGGTGCAAGATGGAATTGTCCTTGGGCCCTCCCACCCACCCTTATGTTGTATAAACAGGACATGCACACTTTAACCAACCCATCATTTCAGTGACAGGGTCTGCCATACGACTGTGACTGAAATGACGGGTTGGTTTGGACCCCCACCAAAAAAGAAGCAATTAATCTCTCCTTGCACAAACTGGCTCTACAGAGGCAAGATGTCCACCTCATCATCATCCTCCGATATATCACCGTGTACATCCTCCTCCTCACAGATTATCAATTCGTCCCCACTGGAATCCACCATCTCAGCTCCCTGTGTACTACTTTGTGGAGGCAATTGCTGCTGGTCAATGTCTCCACGGAGGAATTGATTATAATTCATTTTAATGAACATCATCTTCTCCACATTTTCTGGATGTAACCTCGTACGCCGATTGCTGACAAGGTGAGCGGCGGCACTAAACACTCTTTCGGAGTACACACTTGTGGGAGGGCAACTTAGGTAGAATAAAGCCAGTTTGTGCAAGGGCCTCCAAATTGCCTCTTTTTCCTGCCAGTATAAGTACGGACTGTCTGACGTGCCTACTTGGATGCGGTCACTCATATAATCCTCCACCATTCTTTCAATGGGGAGAGAATCATATGCAGTGACAGTAGACGACATGTCCGTAATCGTTGTCAGGTCCTTCAGTCCGGACCAGATGTCAGCATCAGCAGTCGCTCCAGACTGCCCTGCATCACCGCCAGCGGGTGGGCTCGGAATTCTGAGCCTTTTCCTCGCACCCCCAGTTGCGGGAGAATGTGAAGGAGGAGATGTTGACAGGTCGCGTTCCGCTTGACTTGACAATTTTGTCACCAGCAGTTCTTTGAACCCCAGCAGACTTGTGTCTGCCGGAAAGAGAGATCCAAGGTAGGTTTTAAATCTAGGATCGAGCACGGTGGCCAAAATGTAGTGCTCTGATTTCAACAGATTGACCACCCGTGAATCCTTGTTAAGCGAATTAAGGGCTCCATCCACAAGTCCCACATGCCTAGCGGAATCGCTCTGTGTTAGCTCCTCCTTCAATGTCTCCAGCTTCTTCTGCAAAAGCTTGATGAGGGGAATGACCTGACTCAGGCTGGCAGTGTCTGAACTGACTTCACGTGTGGCAAGTTCAAAAGGTTGCAGAACCTTGCACAACGTTGAAATCATTCTCCACTGCGCTTGAGACAGGTGCATTCCACCTCCTATATCGTGCTCAGTTGTATAGGCTTGAATGGCCTTTTGCTGCTCCTCCAACCTCTGAAGCATATAGAGGGTTGAATTCCACCTCGTTACCACTTCTTGCTTCAGATGATGGCAGGGTAGGTTCAGGCGTTTTTGGTGTTGCTCCAGTCTTCTGTACGTGGTGCCTGTACGCCGAAAGTGTCCCGCAATTCTTCTGGCCACCGACAGCATCTCTTGCACGCCCCTCTCGTTTTTTAAATAATTCTGCACCACCAAATTCAAGGTATGTGCAAAACATGGGACGTGCTGGAATTTGCCCATATTTAATGCACACACAATATTGCTGGCGTTGTCCAATGCCACAAATCCACAGGAGAGTCCAATTGGGGTAAGCCATTCTGCGATGATCTTCCTCAGTTGCCGTAAGAGGTTTTTAGCTGTGTGCGTATTCTGGAAAGCGGTGATACAAAGCGTAGCCTGCCTAGGAAAGAGTTGGCGTTTGCGAGATGCTGCTACTGGTGCCGCCGCTGCTGTTCTTGCGGCGGGAGTCCATACATCTACCCAGTGGGCTGTCACAGTCATATAGTCCTGAGCCTTCCCTGCTCCACTTGTCCACATGTCCGTGGTTAAGTGGACATTGGGTACAACTGCATTTTTTAGGACACTGGTGAGTCTTTTTCTGAGGTCTGTGTACATTTTCGGTATCGCCTGCCTAGAGAAATGGAACCTAGATGGTATTTGGTACCGGGGACACAGTACCTCCAACAAGTCTCTAGTTGCCTCTGCAGTAATGATGGATACCGGAACCACGTTTCTCACCGCCCAGGATGCCAAGGCCTCAGTTATCCGCTTTGCAGCAGGATGACTGCTGTGATATTTTATCTTCCTCGCAAAGGACTGTTGGACAGTCAATTGCTTGGTGGAAGTAGTAAAAGTGGTCTTACGAGTACGACTTCCCCTCTGGGATGACCATCGACTCCCAGCAGCAACAACAGCAGCGCCAGCAGCAGTAGGCGTTACACGCAAGGATGCATCGGAGGAATCCCAGGCAGGAGAGGACTCGTCATAATTGCCAGTGACATGGCCTGCAGGACTATTGGCATTCCTGGGGAAGGAGGAAATTGACACTGAGGGAGTTGGTGGGGTGGTTTGCGTGAGCTTGGTTACAAGAGGAAGGGATTTACTGGTCAGTGGACTGCTTCCGCTGTCGCCCAAAGTTTTTGAACTTGTCACTGACTTATGATGAATGCGCTGCAGGTGACGTATAAGGGAGGATGTTCCGAGGTGGTTAACGACCTTACCCCTACTTATTACAGCTTGACAAAGGCAACACACGGCTTGACAAATGTTGTCCGCATTTCTGTTGAAATACTTCCACACCGAAGAGCTGATTTTTTTGGTATTTTCACCAGGCATGTCAATGGCCCTATTCCTCCCACGGACAACAGGTGTCTCCCCGGGTGCCTGACTTAAACAAACCACCTCACCATCAGAATCCTCCTGGTCAATTTCCTCCCCAGCGCCAGCAACACCCATATCCTCCTCATCCTGGTGTACTTCAACACTGACATCTTCAATCTGACTATCAGGAACTGGACTGCGGGTGCTCCTTCCAGCACTTGCAGGGGGCGTGCAAATGGTGGAAGGCGCATGCTCTTCACGTCCAGTGTTGGGAAGGTCAGGCATCGCAAACGACACAATTGGACTCTCCTTGTGGATTTGTGATTTCGAAGAACGCACAGTTCTTTGCTGTGCTTTTGCCAGCTTGAGTCTTTTCATTTTTCTAGCGAGAGGCTGAGTGCTTCCATCCTCATGTGAAGCTGAACCACTAGCCATGAACATAGGCCAGGGTCTCAGCCGTTCCTTGCCACTCCGTGTGGTAAATGGCATATTGGCAAGTTTACGCTTCTCCTCCGACAATTTTATTTTAGATTTTTGAGTCCTTTTTTTACTGATATTTGGTGTTTTGGATTTTACATGCTCTGTACTATGACATTGGGCATCGGCCTTGGCAGACGACGTTGCTGGCATTTCATCGTCTCGGCCATGACTAGTGGCAGCAGCTTCAGCACGAGGTGGAAGTCGATCTTGATCTTTCCCTATTTTTGGAACCTCAACATTTTTGTTCTCCATATTTTAATAGGCACAACTAAAAGGCACCTCAGGTAAACAATGGAGATGGATGGATACTAGTATACTTATGGATTGACGAGCGACTGCCGACACAGAGGTAGCTACAGCCGTGGACTACCGTACTGCGTCTGCTGCTAATATAGACTGGATGATAATGATATAAAAAATATATATATATATCACTACTGCAGCCGGACAGGTATATATTATACAATGACGGACCTGCTGGACACTGTCAGCTCAGCACTGCAGACTCCTAAAGTAAGCTACTAGTAGTATCAAGAAGACAGAAAAAAAAAAACACCACAGGTAGGTGGTATACAATTATGGATGGACTAGCGACTGCCGACACAGAGGTAGCTACAGCCGTGGACTACCGTACTGCGTCTGCTGCTAATATAGACTGGATGATAATGATATAAAAAATATATATATATATCACTACTGCAGCAGGACAGGTATATATTATATAATGACGGACCTGCTGGACACTGTCAGCTCAGCACTGCAGACTCCTAAAGTAAGCTACTAGTAGTATCAAGAAGATAGAAAAAAAAAAAAAACACCACAGGTAGGTGGTATACAATTATGGATGGACTAGCGACTGCCGACACAGAGGTAGCTACAGCCGTGGACTACCGTACTGCGTCTGCTGCTAATATAGACTGGATGATAATGATATAAAAAATATATATATATATCACTACTGCAGCAGGACAGGTATATATTATATAATGACGGACCTGCTGGACACTGTCAGCTCAGCACTGCAGACTCCTAAAGTAAGCTACTAGTATCAAGAAGATAGAAAAAAAAAAACACCACAGGTAGGTGGTATACAATTATGGATGGACGAGCGACTGCCGACACAGAGGTAGCTACAGCCGTGGACTACCGTACTGCGTCTGCTGCTAATATAGACTGGATGATAATGATTTAAAAAATATATATATATATATATATCACTACTGCAGCAGGACAGGTATATATTATATAATGACGGACCTGCTGGACACTGTCAGCTCAGCACTGCAGACTCCTAAAGTAAGCTACTAGTAGTATCAAGAAGATAGAAGAAAAAAAAAACACCACAGGTAGGTGGTATACAATTATGGATGGACTAGCGACTGCCGACACAGAGGTAGCTACAGCCGTGGACTACCGTACTGCGTCTGCTGCTAATATAGACTGGATGATAATGATATAAAAAATATATATATATATCACTACTGCAGCCGGACAGGTATATATTATATAATGACGGACCTGCTGGACACTTTCAGCTCAGCACTGCAGACTCCTAAAGTATGCTACTAGTATCAAGAAGATAGAAAGAAAAAAAACACCACAGGTAGGTGGTATACAATTATGGATGGACTAGCGACTGCCGACACAGAGGTAGCTACAGCCGTGGACTACCGTACTGCGTCTGCTGCTAATATAGACTGGATGATAATGATATAAAAAATATATATATATATCACTACTGCAGCAGGACAGGTATATATTATATAATGACGGACCTGCTGGACACTGTCAGCTCAGCACTGCAGACTCCTAAAGTAAGCTACTAGTAGTATCAAGAAGATAGAAAAAAAAAAACACCACAGGTAGGTGGTATACAATTATGGATGGACTAGCGACTGCCGACACAGAGGTAGCTACAGCCGTGGACTACCGTACTGCATCTGCTGCTAATATAGACTGGATGATAATGATATAAAAATATATATATATCACTACTGCAGCCGGACAGGTATATATTATATACGTATATACTGGACACTGTCAGCAGAATGCGTTTATAGAATAAAAACACCACACGACGATCACAATATACTGGTGGTCAGTGGTCACTGGTCAGTCACACTGGCACTGGCAGTGGCACTCTGGCAGCAAAAGTGTGCACTGTTAAAATATGTACTCCTGCTATAACTGCTCCCCAGTCTCCCCCACAATTAAGCTGTGTGAGCAGTGAGCACTCAGCACAGTCAGATATACAGTATTACATAGATGATGCAGCACACCGAGGGCACACTGAGGCTGAGCACAGATATGGTATGTGACTGTGTCACACTGTGTATCGTTTTTTTTCAGGCAGAGAACGGATTAATTAAACTGGTGGTCACTGGTCACACTATCAGCAAGTAGTACTCCGTCCTAATATGCTCCCCAAAATTAGTAAATCAAGTGTCTCTAGACTCTCTACTCTACTCTAAACGGAGAGGACGCCAGCCACGTCCTCTCCCTATGAATCTCAAAGCACGTGTGAAAATGGCGGCGACGCGCGGCTCCTTATATAGAATCCGAGTCTCGCGATAGAATACGAGCCTCGCGAGAATCCGACAGCGGGATGATGACGTTCGGGCGCGCTCGGGTTAGCCGAGCAAGGCGGGAAGATCCGAGTCTGCCTCGGACCCGTGTAAAAAGGCTGAAGTTCGGGGGGGTTCGGTTTCCGAGAAACCGAACCCGCTCATCTCTAGGGCACACACAGTGCATGTTTTGCAGGTCTCCTCACAGAATCGCAAGTGAAATAATTAGCTCCACCTGTGGACCTTTTAAAATGTGTCAGTGAGTAATTAATACACCTGTGCACCTGCTGGGTTACCTGCAAAACATGCACTGTGTGTGCCCCCAAGGACCGAGTTTGAGAACCTCTGCTCTAGGACGTAAGAGAAAATATAATTTACTTCAGCTGAGGTAATCCTATATAAAGTTTGCTATTTGCATGGCATTGATGGTAATGCAGTGGTAGCACAGAAGGGCAGTTTATTCAGGTGTAAGGCCTTTATTTTGGGGCATAAATCCATGTCATTTGCTTTCCTAACCCCTCAGCAGACAGCAGAGCTCACCTGCTCCATCTGAGCAAACACTTGTCCCTGTCAGGCATTACTGCTGAGGAAACACAGGTGCCCTATAGCCATCTCCCATTGTCTATGCACACAAAGCACTGAGCTTCCGGGGAGATAACACCAAACTGCCTCTGCTGCTACCTCCCCCTCCTTCCCAAACATCTCTCCCCCTCAACCTCAGCTGCTAGGCCCGACACACATCATTATCCCTCTACCCCGGTTACCAGCTATCCCCTTAGCAACACAGGCCGGGGCTCAGCCAATCAGCGGCAGCCTGCCTGGCCGTCCAATGAGAGGGGCGGATCCCACGAGAGACCGGGAGGCCTGCGCCGCCATTTTGGTTACGCTTTGACAAAAGAAAAAGAGAGGAGACAACAGAGAAGCCGGTTCGCTGTGTCTATCAGGTAACACCAGCCGGCCAAATGGCCCCTTTACCGGGCACCACACGCCCCAAACCGGGTGCTGGGGTGTGACCGAGAGCCGGGAGGGAGGGGGAAGTACAGTACGTGATAATGGTGTTACAGTATTGGGGGAGGGGGCTTTTGGGGACTGAAATGCGCCTCTGTGGGCTGAGATACTGTAGCTGGGCACTGGCTGTCAGGGAGTTTTGGGGCTTGTGTGTGTATGTATATGTGTATGTATGTATGTGTATATATATATATATATATATATATATATATATATATATATAATTATTGGCTGATTAGATAAATTATGATAATAGTTGTATTAACAGAACACTGATTGCTAGCTGTGCATACACACACACACACACACACACCTATCTATCTCATACAAGGCGGCACTCAATCAAATGATGAAAGGAGCAGGTAAATGTGTTGATTGAGTGCCGCCTTGTATGCTGTATATTTGGGTCCCTGAGCACAGGACACCTAGGAGGGCACCAGAGCTACCTTGAACTTTATTTGGAGTGTTGCCTACTCTGTTACAAAAAAAATAAAATATATGTCTTCAGTATGCTGGCTGTCGGGATCCCGGCGCACCGTATATATCGGCGCCGGAATCCCGACACTTATTCTCCCTCGTGGGGATCCACGACCCCCCTGGAGGGAGAATAAAAGAGCGTGGCGTGCCACCGTGCCCGTAGCGTGGCCCGGTATGCTGGTCGCCGGGAGCCCGATCGCCGCCCGACTGCCGGCATACCATAGCGAATATATATATATATATTCATAACATCTCCGTGCTCATATAGGTTTACATCAGTGATTGCATAACAAATACATTAGTATATGTCCGCATGTGGAAGGTGATCAGTGCAACTGGGTTTATGTGGTAAGTAAAGGTTACATAATTTATATCATTGGTATGCTGTCATGGGGCATCCCAGGACGGCCCAGCTTGTATTATAAGAACACGTCCCGGCATCCTACGCCCAGTCTACCCGCTTCTCGGAGCTGTGTGCTCCCGGGGTGATAATTGCTTGTTCTAGCCGTGTCCTGATACATTTTCCAGGCTTTCAATAGCTTTTGCCAATTGAGTCCATCATGAAATCCCATTTCATCAGGACCCATCGTAACCCCATCTGTGTCCTGGAAAGGTGCTCGCTGGATTGACCGACCATGTGCGCCTTTAGCTAGATGGTATTAATCATTGATCCAAAACACTGCCATCAGTCAATAATGTGTATAGCACACGCTGGCGCTAGGTTACAGGCTATTTATTTATTACCAGTTATTTATATAGCGTACACATATTCCGCAGCGCTTTACAGAGAATATTTAGCCGTTCACATCAGTCCCTGCCCCAGTGGAGCTTACAATCTATATTCCTTATCACATTTATATGCACACACAGTCATACTAGGGTTAATTTTGTCAGAAGCCACTTAACCTACTTATACCAGTATATTTTTTGGGATTGTGGGAGGAAACCTGAGTACTCGGAGGAAACCCACGCAAGCACAGGGAGAATATACAAACTCCACACAGTAAGGGCCATGGTGGGAATTGAACCCATGACCTGCATTTGACCTGGTTTTAATCAGCCACAGAACCTGTGTAATTCAGGAGTGTCCCGCTTTAAAGGGTTAGTTTGGTAGGCTTAAGTGTATCCCAAGGTCTGCAGCATAATGTACAGCAAGGGTGAAAACTTGGTAATCTACTTAATCTATTTGTGTGTTCAGGTGTTATCCGCCAACATAACCGGCTGCCTAGATTGCTTAAAAATGTAAACACGGATCTCTCCGTGTGTAGGCGACAGCTATCGCTAGCTCTAGATTTGGCATGCATGCCAAATCTAGTGAGATCGCTCATTTCTCCGCTGGGTGAAATGAGCGCCCCCTTCCTCGCTTAGCACACATTGTACTGAGTGCTGAGCAGGGGAGGTGTGTGCACTGAGCGGTCTGTGCTAGATCGCTCAGCACACATCTCCCCCGTGTGTACAGGGTTTAACAATCCAAATAGATTGCATGCTCTGCAGGACAAACATACCTTAAGATGGGCATACACTATACATTGATCTGGCTGGTTGGAATGAAAATCTGGTAATGTATGGGAGCAAATGACAAACGGTTTTTCAGACAAATTTAGTTAAATAACTGATTTAACCAATTTGTCGGAACTAGGGTGGCCATTCCCGGGCCATTTTTTTAAATCCCAGGTACCGCCCCCATAATTCACCAAGATACCCGAGAGGGCGGGCAGGTGGGCCACTTCCTTCTGTGCGACGGGTGGCTGGCTGCGCAGCATGACCTCTGACTTCACGTCACGCTGCGCAGGGGGAGCCGGGCAACATCTTAGCCTCCTGAGGACGCTCAACGCTACCCGGCATAAAAAAAATAACAACAAAGGGCCGCCTGATCCCAAAATCCACGGGATGGGATCCCGGACGATTTTCGGCCTAAATCCCAGGATCCTGCCGATCCTGGGATTTTCAAAACTATTCTGAACATCCATTTTTATCCTTTTTACAGCGCTTGGGAGCAAGTGGTCCCTTGTCATTTGTTCTCATACATTACCAGATTTTCATTCCAACCAGCCAGATTGGACGGATGGACTGCCAGATAATTGATTAGTGAAGAGGTTCTCAAACTCGGTCCTCAGGACCCCACACGGTTCATGTTTTCCATGTCACCCAGCAGGTGCACTGTGTATCGCCAACTGTCACATTTTAAAAATCTACAGGTGACCTGCAAAACATGCACCATGTGGGGTCCTGAGGACCGAGTTTGAGAACCTGTGGATTAGTGCATGCCCAGCTTTACTCAATAATTCTTTATTTTAATATATCTTTGTATTTGTACATTATTGCTGGGTCGGTGATGTCACTGCACATGGATGCAGTGTCGGCGCTTGGGGATGAGATCATCTTCAAGCATCGGCTCTTCCTATGTTGTGAACGGGTCGCGGGTTACCCGTTCACATTGCAACCCGTGTTCATCACTGGTGGGATACCTAGGTAGGAATGCGTCTTCTTTTTTTTAAAAGGACTCTCAGACTAAGCAAAACCCCGGGTTGCTGTGCATTCACTTGCAATAACCTGGGATATTTTTGCTAGTATGAAAGGTGTTTATATTTGTGTAACACTATCTTTTTGCTTATAAATACTCGAGTCCACGCCCATTTGTGACATCACTCGCTAGGAAAATGAAGTTTTGAGGGAATGGTAACTTTGCAAAGGGTGTAACACCATCATATAAATGATGGCAATGTAAAAATAGACACTAGCAATGTATTTTCCGTTTTGACAGTTTAAATTACAGGTTTGGAAATCTATTCATGCCCATAGGGCAAATCCTAGTAGGTAAGTTCTGCAAGTAGAGGCGCACAAGACAGACTCAACAGGCTGCGTCTAGATACTTCATATTTGTCTTATTGATGACCATTTGTAGGGGGGTATTCATTTAGTGCTGTTTTTTTAGGCTAGCCAAAAAGATGGCACTAATTCGACGTAAGTGTATTCAGTTGCGGGCGTTTTCGCCCATTTTTGAGTCACTTTTCGCACATGCCTTTTTTTTTTTTTTTTTTCTATGTGGACGAATTTGCTAATCCACGTGGTTTTCGTCCATGCCGGCTTTTTCGACCAGTCGAAAAAAACGGCACGGGCATTGAATAGGTCAAATGTAAATTCGACCTATAAACACACCCGAAAAGTGCAGTTTTTTGCCTGGACGGAAATAAACGGCACTAAATGAATACCCCCCCCCCATAGGGGCTTAGCTGCCTCTTCTGTACAATACTCTGAGGGGAGAGGGAAATTCTATATGATGGTATTTTCATCTAAGGAGTGCGAAGGAAAACTTGCGATGTTGTTACTGCCGTTGAATAGGCTTCTATGGTTTCGTTTTCTTGTTGCTATACAAATACTGTAAAACTGTCTACAAAGGAATTAGGAAGGGGTTAATGTTGTCCGAGGTTGGCCTACAATCAAATGAAACTGGTTGATGGTTAATATGTTACTAATAACAACACACAGTTCATGAATTTCTTAAGCTTGCGTTTAGTTTGGCATCAGTGTATTATAAATTGCTGTTACAAGGTGCCAAAAATACACTCTGAAAACAGCTGTGAATGCGCCCAGCCCCTGTAATGTGAAAGAGTTAACGGAGAGAGCGGCGACTTCCTGTTTCTAATCTGCTGAGGCCCTTTGCAGAACATTCACATAAACGCATCCTCCGCGCTGTCCTGTTTCACTTTTACTCACTTCCGTGGAATGACAGTACAGCCGTCATTGTGCACAAATGTCTCCGCATGCAAAGTAGCACAGGGTCTGCTGTGTAAACCGGCAGTAGGGCCAAGGACATAGAATACAGATTACACTGTATGGCAGGACGTATTGCTGCACCGTCCATTAAAGATGAAGAAAATAATATACAGCAATTACAGGTACGGGTTATTTTATTTTAGTCTTCATGCTTTTCGAGCGTATTTGGACTGGCGTATAAAGACGTGCACCCATCGCCATTTTATATGCTTTAACCCAAGTGCTTGCAAGCTTTCCAAAAGCTTAAATCACAGAACGATATGGAAATAGTACAAGTAATGCTTCGACAAATGCTACCACAACGCAAGAAAGACACCACATGGTCTGGAAATACGATTAATAGGCCCTACACACTGGGGGATATGAGTGAAAGATATGAATTAATGAACGAGATTCCGTTCATATCTTTCAGTGTGGAGGCACCAGTGATGAACGATGCGCGGCCCCGTGCTCATTCATCGCTGCTGCTCCCCCGTCGCTTGTGCATGCAGGCCATTATGGACAATCTCGTCCATATTTGCCTGCACTGCTATGGAGCCGGGTGGCGGGGGGAGTGAAGAAACGTCACTGCCCCCCCCCCCCCGCCGCCGGGTCGCCCGTTGACCGTATCCGCTGTCGGGCAGCTCGGCGGCGGATTGCACAGTCTGTAGGGCCCATAAGATGGTTTATAGGGTTTACAGTGATTTTCAGAATGCTAAATACACATTTAAGAACCAGAAAAAAACAAAACTGATCCATGAGTATAAGACTCAAGTGATTGAACGCTACAGAAAAACTGCACCAACATTTATGCTGGCAGTTCTGGTTGGTTGGTGCTAAAAAGGGAATTACTCCAGTTAATTGCAGAAATAGTTGTGTACTACCATAATAAGCTAGCCGTATTTTAAAATACATTTCCGCAATAACCAAATTTCCTACTTGCTCCATTCATAATATAGAGATTTGGAAAATTGTAAGGTTCTTAATAAAGTGCCCAGGATTATTTATTTTTTTTGCGTTTGTTCTTTTCTAGCTTTCTTCTGTGTTTTTCATAATCATTTTCATATACTACAAAGGTCTTTGGGACATGCCCCTCTTCCTGCATTATTTTTAGCTACCCTTTACTACACTTGCATTGCATCTTATATGTATACCTAGTCTGTGTCATAGCATTTTCTATACTGAAGTGAGACTAAATAAGTCTGAGTGATAGAAGTACATGGCTGAAAAGTCCAGAAAAACTAGGTATTAAAAAAAACAAAAAAACTTTAAAGTTATCCAAAAGCGGACAAGCCATCAAACCTGTGGGGAAAACTGTCCATGAAACGGCAACTACAATAATAAGTATGCCAAGTAGTGTTCACTCTAGGCTGTTTTAGCAGGGCGCCGCGCCCTGCCCGTTTTTTAACAGGCAAAACCCGCCCTGCCCCTTTTGCGGCGCCCTGCTAGAACAGCCGCCCGCTCCCTGCCCTCCCGGCGTGTATAGATGCCGTGCGCATGCGCGCGGCATCCATTCACGCATTGGGAGAGGGCTGGGGGAAGCCCAGCACCGACGGAGGTGCTGGGCACGCCCCCAACAGTGACGTCGCTGGCCACAGACGCTCTCTATAGTAGCGTCTGTGGGCCGCACCGCCCCCTAAAATGACGGAGGCGTGGCCACGTCCCCTAATTTGCGTGGCCACGCCCCCATTTCGAGCGCCGAAGCAGCGCGCGCACACATGTGCCCCCGGACTCCGGCGCCCTGCCCCATTTCACTCCTAGAGTGAACACTATGCCAAGTAATTGCATGTTATAGCAGCATGCTTTATTATTACCAAAGGCTACTGTATTAGTACTGGGTGTTCCTGACATGAATAGCGGTGATGTCCTTGTAGAATAACCATTATAAGGATATGCATTTACCACTGTGCTGTCATTACAAAGATTCCATCTGGAGGATTTCAGGTCTCGGACTTCATAAACTTAACGCCACAGAGACAGAGTGAACATGAAAAGTCTATGAATAAGATTTTACTTACCGGTAAATCTATTTCTCGTAGTCCGTAGAGGATGCTGGGACTCCGTAAGGACCATGGGGAATAGACGGGCTCCGCAGGAGATAGGGCACTTTAAGAAAGCTTTGGACTCTGGGTGTGCACTGGCTCCTCCCTCTATGCCCCTCCAGACCTCAGTTAGGGAAACTGTGCCCAGAGGAGATGGACAGTACGAGGAAGGATTTTTGTAAATCTAAGGGCGAGATCCATACCAGCCACACCAATCACACCGTATAACTTGTGATAAACTTACCCAGTTAACAGTATGAACAACAACATAGCCACGGTTCCACCGAAAAACTATAACATAACCCTTATGTAAGCAATAACTATATACAGGTCTTGCAGAAGAAGTCCGCACTTGGGACAGGCGCCCAGCATCCTCTACGGACTACGAGAAATAGATTTACCGGTAAGTAAAATCTTATTTTCTCTAACGTCCTTGAGGATGCTGGGACTCCGTAAGGACCAAACGGGCGGGAGAGTGCGGATGACTCTGCAGCACCGATTGAGCAACCAGGAGGTCCTCCTCAGCCAGGGTATCAAACTTACAGAACTTTGCAAAGGTGTTTGTCCCCGACCAAGTAGCTGCTCGGCACAACTGTAATGCCGAGACCCCTCGGGCAGCCGCCCAAGAAGAGCCCACTTTCCTAGTGGAGTGGGCCTTAACCGATTTCGGTAACGGCAATCCTGCCGTAGAATGCGCCTGTTGAATTGTGTTACAGATCCAGAGAGCAATAGTCTGCTTTGAAGCAGGAGCGCCAATCTTGTTGGCCGCGTACAGAACGAACAGTCTTCCTGATTCTAGCCATTCTGGTCACATAAATCTTCAAAGCCCTGACCACATCCAGGGACTCGGAATCCTCCAAGTCCCGTGTAGCCACAGGCACGACAATAGGTTGGTTCACATGAAAAGATGAGACCACTTTTGGCCGAAAGTTAGGGCGAGTCCTCAACTCTGCCCTATCCACGTGAAAAACCAAGTATGGGCTTTTATGTGATAAAGCCGCCAATTCGGAAACACGTCTTGCCGAAGCTAACGCCAACAACATGACCACTTTACACGTGAGGTATTTCAACTCCACAGTTTTGAGTGGTTCAAACCAAGGTACTTCAGGAAACGTAACACCACGTTAAGATCCCAAGGCGCCACCGGAGGCACAAAGGGAGGCTGAATATGCAGCACTCCCTTCACAAAGGTCTGTACTTCAGGAATAGAGGCCAATTCTCTTTGAAAGAAAATGGATAAGGCCGAAATCTGGACCTTTATGGACCCTAATTTTAGGCTCAAAGTCACTCCTGTTTGAAGGAAGTGAAGTAGACGGCCCAAATGGAACTCCTCCGTAGGAGCAGCTCTGGCCTCACACCAAGAAACATATTTCCGCCATATACGGTGATAATGTTTTAACGTCACGTCTTTCCTAGCCTTGATCAGGGTAGGAATGTCTTCCTCCGGAATCCCTTTTTCCGCTAGGATCCGGCGTTCAATCGCCATGCCGTCAAACGCAGCCGCGGTAAGTCTTGGAACAGACAGGGCCCCTACCACAGCAGGTCCTGCCTTAGAGGAAGAGGCCACGGATCCCCTGCGAGCAACTCTTGCAGCTCCGGATACCAAGTCCTCCGTGGCCAATCCGGAACAATGAGTATTGTTCTGACCCTGCTTCTTCGTATTATTCTCAACACCTTGGGTATGAGAGGAAGAGGAGGAAACACATAGACCGATCTGAACACCCAAGGTGTCACCAGAGCGTCTACTGCTACCGCCTGAGGGTCCCTTGACCTGGCGCAATACCGCTTTAGCTTTTTGTTGAGACGGGATGCCATCATGTCGATTTGAGGCAGTCCCCAACGATCCGTGATCTGTGCGAAGACTTCTTGATGAAGTCCCCACTCTCCCGGATGCAGGTCGTGCCTGCTGAGGAAGTCCGCCTCCCAGTTGTCCACCCCCGGGATGAACACTGCTGACAGCGCGCTTACATGGCCTTCCGCCCAGCGCAGAATCCTGGTCGCTTCTGCCATGGCCATTCTGCTCCTTGTTCCGCCTTGGCGGTTTATATGAGCCACTGCCGTGACATTGTCTGACTGAATCAGAACCGGTTTTCTCCGAAGCAATTCCTCCGCTTGACGCAGGGCGTTGTATATGGCCCTCAACTCCAGGACGTTGATGTGGAGACAAGACTCTAGGCTTGACCAGAGACCTTGGAAATTTCTTCCCAGTGTCACTGCTCCCCAGCCTCGGAGGCTTGCGTCCGTGGTCACCAGGACCCAGTCCTGAATGCCGAACCTGCGATCTTCTAGTAGGTGAGCACTGTTCAGCCACCACAGGAGAGATACCCTGGTCCTGGGAGACAGGGTGATCCTTTGATGCATTTGTAAATGGGACCCGGACTACTTGTCCAAGAGGTCTCATTGAAAAGTCCTCGCATGGAACCTGCCGAAAGGGATGGCCTCGTAGGAAGCCACCATCTTCCCCAGGACCCGCGTGCAATGATGCTCTGAAACCTTTTTTGGTTTTAATAGGTTCCTGACCATGGCTATGAGTTCCTGAACCTTTTCGATCGGAAGAAAAAACTTTTTCTGGTCTGTGTCTAGAATCAGCCCCAAAAAGGTCAGACGCGTTGTAGGGACTAGCTGGGACTTCGGTATATTGAGAATCCAGCCGTGTATCTGCAACGTCTTCATGGACAGAGACACGCTGTCCAGCAACCTCTCCCGAGATCTCGCCTTTATAAGGAGATCGTCCAAGTATGGGATAATTGTGACCCCCTGCGCAGGAGCACCATCATTTCCGCCATTACCTTGGTGAAAATTCTCGGGGCCGTGGAAAGCCCAAACGGCAACGTCTGAAATTGGTAGTGACAGTCCTGCACTGCAAATCTCAGGAACGCCTGGTGAGGGGGGAATATCGGAACATGAAGGTAAGCATCCTTTATGTCCAGGGACACCATCCAATCCCCCCCCTCCAGGCTGGCGATGACCGCCCTGAGTGATTCCATTTTGAACTTGAACCTCTTCAAGTACAGGTTCAGAGATTTCAGGTTTAAAATGGGTCTGACCGAACCGTCCGGTTTCGGGACCACAAACAGGGTTGAGTAATATCCCTCTCCTTGCTGGAGATGAGGAACTGTGACAATCACCTGTTGAATATACAATTTTTGGATTGCTGCCAACACTAGCTCCCTCTCTGACGGGGAAGCCAGCAGAGCTGATTTGAAAAATCGGCGAGGAGGCAAGTCTTCGAATTCCAGCCTGTATCCCTGAGAAACAATCTCTAATGCCCAGAGATCCACCTGCGAGTGAACCCAGACGTGGCTGAAAAACCGAAGACGAGCCCCCCACCAGATCTGCCTCCCCTCGGAAAGCCCCAGCGTCATGCGGTGGACTTTGCAGACGCAGGGGAGGACTTCTGCTCTTGGGAACTAGCTGTGTGCAGCTTTTTTCCCCTGCCTTTCCCTCTGGCAACAAAGGATGATCCACGTACCTTCTTTTTATTGGAACGAAAGGACTGCATTTGATAATGAGGTGCCTTTTTTGTATGCTGCGGGGGGACATAAGGTAATAAATTTGACTTACCAGCCGTAGCCGTAGAGACAAGATCCGAGAGGCCGTCTCCAAACAACTCCACCCCTTTGTAAGGCAAGGACTCCATATGCCGCTTTGAATCAGCATCTCCCGTCCACTGTCGGGTCCACAAGAGCCACCTAGCAGAAATAGACATAGCATTTATTCTGGAGCTTAATAAACAAATGTCTCTCTGAGCATCCCTCATATACAAGGCAGCATCTCTGATATGCTCTATGGTCATTTGAATGGCGTCCCTATCTAAGGTGTCAATTTCCGTAGATAAGGAATCTGCCCATGCCACAACCGCACTACAAACCCAGGCCGACGCCATAGCCGGTCGAGCAATAGTACCGGAATGATTGTAAATGTGCTTTAAGGTAATTTCCTGCCTGCGATCAGCAGGTTCCTTGAGGGAAGCAGTATCCTGAGAAGGCAGTGCCACCTATTTAGACAAACGTGTCAGCGCCTTGTCAACTTTTGGCGAAGATTCCCAGCGTATCCTATCAGTTTGTGAAAAAGGATACACCATGAGAATCCTTTTGGGAACTTGTGGTCTCCTATCTGGAGATTCCCAAGCCTTTTCGCACAAGTCACTTATTTAAAATGAGGATGGAAAAGTGACTTCAGGCTTTTTCCCTTTATACATGTGTACCCTCGTGTCAGGGACAGGGGGTTCCTCAGTAATATGCAAAACCTCTTTAATGGCAATAATCATGTACCGTATACCCTTAGCCACCTTCGGCTGTAATTTTGCATCTTCATTGTCGACACTAGAGTCAGTATCTGTGTCATCGACCTGGGATATGGTGCGCTTCTGAGACCTCGAAGGACCTGGCGCCCCAGGGACAGGCATGGACTGGCTACCTGACTGATCCCTAGCTTCTGCCTGGTCTAATCTTTTATGCAATAGATTGACATTTGCATTCAAGACATTCAGCATATCCACCCATTCCGGTGTCGGTGTTGCCGACGGCGACCTGACATTCAAGCACTCCCCCTCCACATTAAGCGAGCCTTCCTCGTCAAACATGTCGACACACGCGTACCGACACACTTCACACACACACACACACGGAACCCCTTTCCTGAAGACAGTATCCCTGTCAAGGCCCTTTGGAGAGAGAGAGAGAGAGTATGCCAGCACACACCCCAGCGCAATAACCCTGGAGACCAACACAAAATGTTTTTCCCCAGCAGCGCTGTATAATATGTAAACCGCCAATTATGTGCGGGCCCCCCCCCCCCCCCCCCCTATCTTTTAAGCACCCTTTCACCCTGTGTAAGCAGGGGAGAGTCCGGGGAGCTTCCTCTCAGCAGTGCTGTGGAGAGAAAATGGCGCTGGTGAGTGCTGAGGGAGAAGCCCCGCCCCCTCGGCAGCGGGCTTCTGTCCCGCTCAAACTTAGTAAAATATGGCGGGGGCTCTTTTATATACATGTACAGAGCCCACCTGTACATGTATATAGTCTTTTTGCCATGCAGAGGTTTATATTGCTGCCCAGGGCGCCCCCCCTGCGCCCTGCACCCTTACAGTGACCGGAGTATGTGAGGTGTATGGGAGCAATGACGCACAGCTGCAGTGCTGTGCGTTACCTCAGTGAAGCTGAAGGCTTCTGACGACTTCTGTCTTCTGTACTTCTAGCTCTGTGAGCAGAACGGCGGCGCGGCTCCGGGGGTGGACGCCCAGTAAGAACCTGCGTTCACCCCCTCTGGAGCTAATGGTATCCAGTAGCCGAGGAAGCAGAGCCTATCTTTGACAAGAAGGTCCGCTCCTCTCTCCTCAGTCCCTAGATGCAGGGAGCCTGTTGCCAGCAGTGCTCCCTGTGAAAAAGTAGTAAAAGGTAGAAAAAAAAAAATCCAAACAAAAATGCTTCTAGGCAGAGAACTCTGGAGAGCTCTCTGCAGTGCACCCATCTTGCCGTGGGCACAGTGTAAAACTGAGGTCTGGAGGAGGGGCATAGAGGGAGGAGCCAGTGCACACCCAGAGTCCAAAGCTTTCTTAAAGTGCCCTATCTCCTGCGGAGCCCGTCTATTCCCCATGGTCCTTACGGAGTCCCAGCATCCTCAAGGACGTTAGAGAAATACTAATATCCAAGCAGGCAATCGACTTGTAGCGTCTTATCCTCTGTGTTAGCGCTGTGGAAGACGTGCCGTTATTTCTAGGCGGCAGATTCCAAATCCAGTCCTCATGTCATTCTAACTGTGCAGGTTTTCCATCTGTCCTCAGAATCACAATTGAAATAATTAGCACTGCCTGTAAAACTTTTTTAAAATGTGTCAGTCAGTAATAAATAAACCTGTGCTCCAGCAAGGAGATGTAAAAAACCTGCACTGTTAAGGAGCCCTTAGGACTGGACTTAGAAGACACTGCACTGATACCTTATCATTGTCCAGATCTTAGGACCATTGCACTACACCATAGGTCTGCAAGCTCGGTCCTCAGGACCCCACACGGTGCATGTTTTGCAGGTCTCACAGAATCACAAGTAAAATAATTAACTCCACCTATGAACCTTTTAAAATGTGTCTGTGAGTAATTCATACACCTGTGCACCTGCTGGGTTACCTGCAAAACATGCACTGTGTGGGGTAACGAGGACCGAGTTTGCAGACCTATGCACTACACCAACACGAATTGCTGATCGGTTGCCGCACTGTGCAAGTCTGCAGCCTTGGTAATAAACCAATTTTCATTGCAGAGTCCTTTAAATGTCAGGGCCTGATTGCTGAAGTGCGCTGTGTGACGACTATGCTGAATGCATGTATAGCACAAAGCGAGGCCTAAATGAGTGTACCGGTGTGACACTAACCCAGTGCTGAATATGTGGCATAAGTATGCTGGCCAGTACTGTTACCAGTGCTCCCATAAGTACTGCATCTTAGCTTGCGGGGGTGCTTTACCCATGTCAGCCCGCAGATGCTGAAGGGTTACTTCATTCCAAGGGTTGAACAACGCTCCCTTCTTTAATCTCTGGTGACAGACCTTTGAAAAGCAGATGGCAGTATATGTAGCTGGTGGCAGCGATCTTACTCCACACAGGATGCCCCACTTACATGTGCAATGCGCTGCAAGTATAAGGTGTGTTTCTTTCACATAAATCACCCATGACACCGGTCAGGCGGCACATGGAGCGCTTTCTTTTAGCTTTAGGGTTTTGATCCATGCTACTGTTATTGATTTACATTTTGCCAAGTGTCATGTGATTACCAGGACAGCCACAGTCACATGACACACAATGTAGTGAGCAAAGAGGCTTTCTTTGAACAGTCATGGTGTAAAACCTTGGCCACTGCCCCTTAATTCCTCTGTCTTCACATGATCTCTAGGAGGTCTGTAGCTGCTTCTCACTAATACTGCTTTCAGGTCGCACTCGGAAATTGCAAATGGTTCATTCCCGGGTGTGACCCATCATTGGAGCCTGAAAAACTGGCTTCCCGACCCGATGTTGTGAAGGGGTAACGGGTCGCATCACCCTAGGAAACCCGTTCACCCTGCACCTGACCCGTTAATATCCCGGGAATAACTCTTTACTCCCGGGTTGAATTACCGGGTCAGGCGACCCGGGAATTTGGGGCTGACCCTTTTTACATTGACCCTCATCGACTTTGCTATATAAAGGGTCGATAACGGGTTATTTGTGCGGTCTGAAAAGGGAATAAGACTACACACTCCTGACAACAGCAGAAAGACTCGGGGGTCACCTTTACAGTGCTATAGGAGAACCTCCTGGCTAAATGGCTATCTGGCTCATGTTGGAATGGCTCCCGAGTAAAAGAATCATTACACTAGTTTAATTCTCTGGTTCTCAAACTCTGTCCTCAGCACCCTAAACGGTGCATGTTTTCCAGGTCTCTTCACAGAATCGCATGTGAAGTAATTGGCTCTACCTGGGGATCTTTTAAAATGTGTCTGTGAGTAATGAATACACCTGTGCTCTGTGAGCTGTTTGGGGCCCTGAGGATCGAGTTTGAGAACTAGTGGTTTAAACATATATATACACACACACACACACTGGTGTGTTGTACACACTGAGATAAATCAGTAAGATTGTGACTATATAGTCAAAATCTTAAGGAAAGTTAGTGCATATCTCATGGTGTGAGGCAGCTTGCGATACAGATTTGATCCTGATGCGCGCTCCTGTGGGGTCGGTATCATAAGGCTAGATAGACTGTGCAGGCAAGGCAATCTTCACTATCTAGTGTATTATCTACTACAAAGTATAGTCAAAATTGGCACATAGTCAAAATTGGCACTTAGTCAAATCGTACATAGACAAAGGGGTAAATTTACTAAGATGGGAGTTCTATGTAAGATGGGATGTTGCCCATAGCAACCAACCAGATTCCAGGTATTAACTTCTAGGAGGTGCTAGATAGATGAGAAGTAGACTCTGATTGGTTACTATGAGCAACATCCCATCTTATATAGAACTCCAATCTTAGTAGATTTACCCCAAAATCTCAAGCACAGACAGTCAAAATCTGGGCTCTGGGGGAGTTCATGGGAAATCGCATAGTCAAAATCGGGCATAGCAACGATCTCACCCTGTGTACACGCCTTGCATAAGGCCATGCACTCTTCAGTGTATTTATAAACAAAGTTTACATATTTTTAAACAGAATCATGTATGATCTGAAATTAAGCTAAAATAAGATTTTACTCACCGGTAAATCTATTTCTCGTAGTCCGTAGTGGATGCTGGGGACTCCGTAAGGACCATGGGGAATAGACGGGCTCCGCAGGAGACTGGGCACTCTAAGAAAGATTTAGTACTACTGGTGTGCACTGGCTCCTCCCTCTATGTCCCTCCTCCAGACCTCAGTTAGAGAAACTGTGCCCGGAAGAGCTGACATTACAAGGAAAGGATTTTGGAATCCAGGGTAAGACTCATACCAGCCACACCAATCACACCGTATAACTTGTGATAAACTTACCCAGTCAACAGTATGAACAACAACAGAGCATCAACAATGGATGCCCACATAACATAACCCTTTATTAAGCAATAACTATGTACATGTATTGCAGAAAATCCGCACTTGGGACGGGCGCCCAGCATCCACTACGGACTACGAGAAATAGATTTACCGGTGAGTAAAATCTTATTTTCTCTAACGTCCTAGTGGATGCTGGGGACTCCGTAAGGACCATGGGGATCATACCAAAGCTCCCAAACGGGCGGGAGAGTGCGGATGACTGCAGCACCGATTGAGCAAACAATAGGTCCTCATCAGCCAGGGTATCAAACTTGTAGAACTTCGCAAAATTGTTTGAACCTGACCACGTAGCTGCTCGGCAGAGCTGTAATGCCGAGACCCCTCGGGCAGCCGCCCAAGAAGAGCCCACTTTCCTTGTGGAATGGGCTTTCACTGATTTTGGATGCGGCAAACCAGCCGCAGAATGAGCCTGCTGAATCGTGCTACAGATCCAGCGAGCAATGGTTTGCTTTGAAGCAGGAGCACCCAGCTTGTTGGATGCATACAGGATAAACAGCGAGTCAGTCTTCCTGACTCCAGCCGTCCTGGCTACATAGATCTTCAAAGCCCTGACTAAATCAAGCAACTTAGAATCCTCCAAGTCACGAGTTACCGCAGGCGCCACAATAGGTTGGTTCAAATGAAAAGATGACACCACCTTCGGCAGAAATTGCGGACGAGTCCGTAATTCTGCCCTGTCCATATGGAAAACCAGATAGGGGCTTTTACATGACAAAGCCGCCAATTCTGACACACGCCTAGCCGAAGCTAAGGCCAATAGCATGACCACCTTCCACGTGAGATACTTTAACTCCACGGTTTTAAGTGGCTCAAACCAGTGGGATTTCAGGAAACCCAACACCACGTTGAGATCCCAAGGTGCCACTGGTGGCACAAAAGGGGGCTGAATATGCAGCACTCCCTTAACAAACGTCTGAACTTCAGGAAGAGAAGCCAGTTCCTTTTGAAAGAAAATGGATAGGGCCGAAATCTGGACCTTTATGGACCCCAACTTCAGGCCCATAGTCACTCCAGACTGTAGGAAATGCAGGAACCGGCCCAGCTGGAATTCCTCTGTAGGGGCCTTCCTGGCCTCACACCAGGCAACTTATTTTCACCATATGCGGTGATAGTGTCTTGCTGTCACGTCCTTCCTAGCCTTTATCAGCGTAGGAATAACTTCCTCCGGAATGCCTTTTTCCGCTAGGATCCTGCCTTCAACCGCCATGCCGTCAAACGCAGCCGCGGTAAGTCCTGGAACAGACAGGGCCCCTGTTGCAACAGGTCCTGTCTGAGAGGCAGAGGCCATGGGTCCTCTGTGAGCATTTCTTGCAGTTCCGGGTACCAAGTCCTTCTTGGCCAATCCGGAACAATGAGTATTGTTCTCACTCCTCTTTTTCTTACGATTCTCAGCACCTTGGGTATGAGAGGAAGAGGAGGAAACACATAGACCGACTGGAACACCCACGGTGTTACCAGTGCGTCCACAGCTATCGCCTGAGGGTCTCTTGACCTGGCGGAATACCTTTTGTAGCTTTTTGTTGTGACGGGATGCCATCATGTCTACCTGTGGCAGTTCCCATCGATTTGTAATCTGAGTGAAGACTTCGTGATGAAGTCCCCACTCTCCCGGGTGGAGGTCGTGCCTGCTGAGGAAGTCTGCTTCCCAGTTGTCCACGCCCGGAATGAACACTGCTGACAGTGCTTGCACGTGATTCTCCGCCCAACGAAGAATCCCGGTGGCTTCCGTCATCGCTACTCTGCTTCCTGTGCCGCCCTGGCGGTTCACATGAGCCACTGCGGTGATGTTGCCCGACTGAATCAGCACCGGTTGGTTGCGAAGCAGAGGCTCCGCTTGACTCAGGGCGTTGTATATGGCCCTTAGTTCCAGGATATTTATGTGCAGACAAGCCTCCTGACTTGACCACAACCCTTGGAAGTTTCTTCCCTGAGTGACTGCCCCCCACCCTCGGAGGCTCGCATCCGTGGTCACCAGGACCCAGTCCTGCATGCCGAACCCGCGGCCCTCGAGAAGGTGAGCACTCTGCAGCCACCACAGAAGAGACACCCCGGCCCTGGGGGACAGGGCGATCAGCCGATGCATCTGAAGATGCGATCCGGACCACTTGTCCAACAGATCCCATTGAAAGATCCTCGCATGGAACCTGCCGAAGGGAATGGCTTCGTATGATGCCACCATCTTTCCCAGGACCCGCGTGCAGCGATGCACCGAGACCTGTTTCGGTTTTAAGAGGTCTCTGACTAGAGTCACAAGCTCTTGAGCCTTCTCCGCCGGGAGAAACACCTTCTTCTGGTCCGTGTCCAGAATCATGCCCAGAAAAGGCAGACGCGTAGTAGGAATCAGCTGCGACTTTGGAATATTCAGAATCCAGCCGTGCTGTTGCAATACTTCCTGAGAGTGTGCTACGCTGATTAGCAACTGCTCTCTGGACCTCGCCTTTATGAGGAGATCGTCCAAGTATGGGATAATTGTGACTCCTTGCTTTCGAAGGAGCACCATCATTTCCGCCATTACCTTGGTAAATATTCTCGGTGCCGTGGAGAGCCCAAACGGCAACGTCTGGAATTGGTAATGACAGTCCTGTACCACAAATCTGAGGTACTCCTGATGAGGTGGATAAATGGGGACATGCAAGTAAGCATCCTTGATGTCCAGAGACACCATAAAATCCCCCTCTTCCAGGCTTGCAATGACCGCTCTGAGCGATTCCATTTTGAACTTGAATCTTTTCAGATAAATGTTCAGTGATTTTAAATTCAATATGGGTCTGACCGAACCGTCCGGGTTCGGTACCACAAACATTGTGGAATAGTATCCTCTTCCTTGTTGAAGGAGGGGAACCTTTACCACCACCTGCTGGAGATATAACTTGTGAATTGCCGCTAACACTACTTCCCTTTCTATGGGGGAAGCTGGCAGGGCCAATTTGAGGTAACGGTGAGGGGGCATCACTTCGAATTCCAGCTTGTATCCCTGAGACACAATCTGTATAGCCCAGGGATCCACCCGTGAGCGAACCCACTGGTGGCTGAAATTTCGGAGACGCGCCCCCACCGCTCCTGGCTCCTGTGGAGCCCCAGCGTCATGCGGTGGATTTAGTGGAAGCCGGGGAGGACTTCTGTTCCTGGGAACTAGCTGTATGGTGCAGCTTCTTTCCTCTACCCATGCCTCTGGCAAGAAAGGACGCACCTCTGACCTTCTTGCTTCTCTGTGATCGAAAGGACTGCATTTGGTAATACGGTGGTTTCTTAGGCTGTGAGGGAATATATGGCAAAAAGTTTGACTTCCCAGCCGTAGCTGTGGAAACTAGGTCCGAGAGACCGTCCCCAAACAATTCCTCACCCTTGTAAGGTAACACCTCCATGTGCTTTTTGGAGTCGGCATCACCTGTCCATTGCCGAGTCCACAGGACCCTTCTGGCAGAAATTGACATTGCGTTTATTCTAGAGCCCTATAGGCAAATGTCCCTCTGGGCATCCCTCATATATAGGACAGCGTCTTTTATATGCCCTAGGGTCAGTAAAATGGTATCCTTGTCTAAGGTATCCATTTCCTCAGACAGATTATCTGTCCATGCTGCTACAGCACTACACATCCAGGCCGAAGCAATTGCTGGCCTCAGTAGAGTACCTGAGTGTGTATAAACAGACTTCAGGATACTTTCCTGCTTCCTATCTGCAGGATCCTTTAGGGCGGCCGTATCCTGTGACGGCAGGGCCACCTTTTTAGATAAGCGTGTCAGAGCTTTATCTACCCTAGGGGAGGATTCCCAGCGCATCCTGTCCGTTGGAGGGAAAGGGTACGCCATAAGTAACCTTTTGGAAATCAGCACTTTCTTATCGGGGGAATCCCACGCTTTTTCACATAATTCATTTAACTCATGTGAAGGGGGAAAAGTCACCTCTTGCTTTTTCTCCCCATACATATACACCCTTTTGTCAGGGACAGGGTTTACCTCTGATATGTGCAATACATCCTTCATTGCTATAATCATGTAGCGGATGGCTTTAGCCATTTTAGGCTGCAATTTTGCATCATCGTCATCGACACTGGAGTCAGAATCCGTGTCGATATCTGTGTCAACCATTTTGGATAGTGGGCGCTTCTGAGACCCTGACGGCCTCTGCACTGTAGGATCAGGCATGGGCTGAGACCCCGACTGTCCCAAGGCTTCAGCTTTATCCAACCTTTTATGTAAGGAGTTTACATTATCATTTAACACCTTCCACATAACCATCCAATCAGGTGTCGGCACCGTCGGCGGAGACACGTCATTCATCTGCACTTGCTCTGCCTCCACATAGCCCTCTTCGTCAAACATGTCGACACACGCGTACCAATAATAATAATAATAATTTTATTTATATAGCGCTCTTTCTCCAACAGGACTCAAGGCGCTTTACAGACATCAAAAACAATGCACATGATACAGAGGATTTGAGTAATACAACAATAGACAAGCAACACAGACATAAAAGAAAAATCTTAAGTCCACAGAAAGCATAACGCAGGATTGGTGCAGGCATTTTGGGTAATAACTTCCAAGGGTTGTGTATTCCACCCTTATAGGTACCAAGTGCAGCAGCCATCTTGGGCGCTAAGCGTAGGATTACCCAGGGTGGAATAGTCTACCCCTAGAAGAGATGACACAAAATGGGGGTGATTTCAGAGTCCTACAGTTTAGAGTAGGGTTCCAACAAAACCACAAGGTCCATGTATTTTTCATCCCATCCACAAGTGTACCATATGGGGCAGCCATGTTGGGCGCACTTTGAAGGTTACACTGTGGGAGGTGAGCCATACAAGGGCCAAGTTCATATATGGGAAAACTGATGCTTATGTAGTAGTATGATGTACCCTGCATGTAGGGCACAATGGAAAGGTGTGCAATCAGTGGAGGTAAACATTACAGGAAAAACACATGGTGGGTTGGAAGCGAGCAATGGAGAGAAAAAAAAACACAATAGCAGGTAACTAGTGGCAGAAGTAGGAGTGGGATAACATTTTGATCAGATCTTAGTTCGGGTGGGTAGGAGAATGAGGGGGGCATACTCAGACGCAATGGGGATGTCCCTGCTGATCCTGGTCCTGGTGCTCTTCCCCCACAGTTCCCTGTTCATCTTGATGGTTAGGCCCAGGGGCAGACTTGATGTTCTCAGACAGAGAGGTGGTAAGCCTGGTCTTGGTGTTCTCATGTTTGAGGCGAGGAGAGGCCACATAAAACACACCACACACACAGGGGATTCTCTATATGAGGACAGGACCCCCACAAGGCCTTTTGGAGAGACAGAGAGAGAGTATGCCAGCACACACCCCAGCGCTATATGACCCAGGAATCACACAGCAACTTAGTGTTTACCCAGTAGCTGCTGTATATATATTTAAGGCGCTAAATTTATGTGCCCCCCCTCTCTTTTTACCCTTTCTACCGTGAGTCTGCAGGGGAGAGCCTGGGGAGCTTCCTCTCAGCGGAGCTGTGGAGAGAAAATGGCGCTGGTGAGTGCTGAGGAAGAAGGCCCCGCCCCCTCAGCGGCGGGCTTCTGTCCCGCGATTTTGTGTAAAATTAATGGCGGGGTCTCATGCATATAACAGTGTCCAACTGTATATATGCTGCTTTTGCCAGGAGGTATCTAATTGCTGCCCAGGGCGCCCCCTGCGCCCTGCACCCTACAGTGACCGGAGTGTGTGGGCGCAATGGCGCACAGCTGCAGTGCTGTGCGCTACCTCATATGAAGACAGGAGTCTTCTGCCGCCGATTTTGACGTCTTCTTTCTTCAACCCGCCGGCTTCTGACTTCTGGCTCTGCGAGGGGGGCGGCGGCGCGGCTCCGGGAACGGACGACAAGGTCAGGTCCTGTGTTCGATCCCTCTGGAGCTAATGGTGTCCAGTAGCCTAAGAAGCGCAACCTAGCCGCAGTTAGTAGGTTTGCTTCTCTCCCCTCAGTCCCACGTAGCAGAGAGTCCGTTGCCAGCAGAAGCTCTCTGAAAATAAAAATCCTAACTAAAATACTTTCTTATTAGCAAGCTCAGGAGAGCTCACTAAAATGCACCCAGCTCTGTCCGGGCACAGATTCTAACTGAGGTCTGGAGGAGGGGCATAGAGGGAGGAGCCAGTGCACACCAGTAGTACTAAATCTTTCTTAGAGTGCCCAGTCTCCTGCGGAGCCCGTCTATTCCCCATGGTCCTTACGGAGTCCCCAGCATCCACTAGGACGTTGGAGAAATATATTTTTTCCGGATTAAACATGCCATCGCACAATCCCTTCTGTAGTTTGTATTAGTTTAATGATTGTAGGTATATACTGTCTTTGGAAGGTACTTTTCTCTGTTGAATTGTGAATCCTTTATTACATTTATAAAGTAAAACAATGGGTCACCTGAAAAATAGAGCAACATTAAAAGTAACGAAAAAAAATAAAAACTATTTCATTTATTGCACTATTTAGGCGTTTCGTTTTTTTCTCTCCCTTTTTTTTTCTTCATGCAAGATAAACAGGAAAATAAGTGTTTATTAACGTTCTACTTTTATTGGAGGATAAGTAATGAAACTGTTTTAGTACCGTCACAGACAAACTCTTTGCTTTTGTCGTCTTCTAGTGAGTAACAATAGTGATCCCATTAGGCGGATATTCTCCAAGCATGGCGTCTTATGTATGTGACTGATACCTTTAGCCGTGGACGTAGTGTGTTCAGTGTCGGGCCTGGGCATGAAGGGCCCACTGGGGGATTGAAGTGGCAGAGCCCATTAGGGGTGTGGCCAGCCTAGTTCTGTGCAATATAATGGCAAATATTTCTAATGTATAAGTGCACAGTCTGGAACCTGATCCCTAGAGGAGGGGGTGGGCCCACGGGGCTTTGACCCCCCATCCCGTGGGCCCACACTGGACATGTTACCATGCTATGCATTGTGTTATTAATACTAACCTAGTCTGTAAAAACCCCTCATCCTCTTGCATCTCCCCCCCCCCCATGCATACCCTTTACACGCCCCCAACACCCACCCTACACACATGTCCTGCCCACCAGTGTTGGCTGCCACCTGCGTCCAGCATTCTCCGCTCTACAGAGTGTTGTGGGGCCAGTGGATAGTGTAATGGTGCCCACACACGGTGCGAATCTCGCATGCTGTTTGATCTTTTTAGTTCAAATAGCATAGCGTCTAGTTCAAATCGCAACCGTGTGTATTGTCCCTCGCGATGCGATGCGCGCTCCCGTCTAGCCCATATGTCAAGGCAAAATAGTGTGTGCAGGCAGGTATTTTAGTACTACAGCACACATAGTACATTGTCATGTATTCAAAATTGGATGTAGTTCAAATAGCATACCTCACTTTGGGGCAGATGTATTAACCTGGAGAAAGCATAAGGAAGTGATAAACCAGTGATAAACGCACCAACCAATCAACTCCAATATGTAAATTAACATTTAGGAACTGATTGGCTGGTGTATTTATCACCTTGCACTTATCACTGGTTTATCACTTCCTTATGCCTTCTCCAGGGTAATACATCTGGCCCATTGTATAAGCACAAATAGCACCGTGTGTGGGCACCATTAGATTACAGTGGGAGTCAGCCTCGCTCCATGCGACTGCAGAAAGTCACGTGTCAGCCACAGGATAGCAGCAAGTACAGTAGTTTCTGGTCTGGAAATTGCACTATATTTTTTTTCACACTTGTGGTTGGGGTGAAGGCGTGCCGACACCAGACTCCAGTGCTCTTCCTATAGCACTGCAAATGGCTCACTTGGGCAATCACATTGTGGTGTTTAACATCTTACGCAAGCAAGGTAGTTCTTGCCAGAGAAAGTAATATTACTGGGCTATTTGTCCGGTATTATACATGGGTTGCTAGAAGTGTCAGAATGTTATTAAATTGCGATTGTCTTAGTGTGAGAGTTGTTCAAGGTTTATTTGTGCTTATTTAAGGTTTTAGTGAAATGTAAAACCTTGTACAGTTATTTTTGTCCGTTCTATTTCATCAAAACTTTGTCCATCAGTCGCTGCTGTCGTTGTGCTGTCAGGTGTAACTGATCATATTTTTGTGTTTTATATATCACTTTATTGCGGTAACTGCTGCGCCACAGCCTTCAATGCTTGTCTACTTGGACAGCATGCTATAGGTATGAAATATTTCCACTCCAGTTATCGCAGTGCGTTCCATTTGGACAAACTCTAAGTGACACCTGCTATAATGTAGCTGATCTCTGATAAGGTGTCAGGTTTACTCACTAAATAATTAACTGCTGTACGATTCTGGCACCTGGGTATCATATCCTGAATCCACAGCGTGTAGCTCTATATCGAAGACTAACCATCAGTTAAACGTTAAATGAATAGCTAACCGTGCTATACGCTAAGACAAATACAAGATGTTTGCTCCGCAATTTCCAGTATTAATTACTATAGCTATAGGTGACGTCCCACATCATTGTCACAAGGGATAGCATCCTGTTCTTTACTATAGGAAGAGGCTGCTGTTATTACAATCCCAGAGGAGGTAACTGGATTAGAGGCACGCACGGGTGGTCACAATCACAGGGTAACCTAGCAGCCAATGCCGTAAACATGATAGAGAACAGGTAACAGCAGAGAATGGTCAATACTCTAGTGGAGAACTGGTTAACTTGGGTGCTGATTAACTTTTGTTACATTGGCAGATATTTATCAGCTATCGCTCATCTCCTTCCAGGCACTCGCCTGTTGTTGTTGTTGTTGTTGTTGTTGTTGTTGTGAAATAATAAAATAGAAGTAAAATATTAAACTCGCCACCAATGCAAACCAAATGCCACTTGAGGCCAGCAGTTGTTGTTATACATTAATTGGACATTGGGTCTGATTCAGACCTGATCGGTACGCACAGCGTGCGTGACGTCATGTGCAGCCACTGCGAACCAGGTAGCGATGAGTAGCTCCCTGCCAGCGCGCAGGATCTGCGCTGGCTGGGAGCTACTCCTGAAGTACAAAAGCGCAATGCTTTTGTACTTGTGCGACGGGGCAGGCTAGGCCTGTGCTGGGCGTCCCAACGTATGTCAGTGTGACTGATCGTAGTTGTGCTAAGTTTAGCACATCTACGATCAGGTCTGAATTGTGACTATTGGAAAATGTTTCTCAGATTATAGCATTGCGCCAACGCTATAGCATCTGATCTAAAACACTATGGGAGTGATGTTTCCATTCCTGGAGGGATATAAATTGGAGAAGTTGGCCAAAGTAACCAGTTACTAATACCCCTTTCACATCACCAAAATATCTGGGGTTGTTGCCGGGTCGACCTGGTTCGAGTTGCAGTGTGCTAGCGCCAAAATGAATAACCCAGGGTCGAGCAAACCAGCATTTCAACTCTGCTTAAAAGAAGGGTTAAACACGGGTCGTCGTGCAGCGTGAAAGCCTCTGTCCCGGGATATTCAACCCGGGTCTCAGAAAAGGTGCTGATTGGCTGTGTATGTGTCTGCTCAGAGCAGTCCCCAGCCCCTCCTTTTATTTCCTTTGAAACCTCATCAATGTGAGCCAGAAAAGTCCCGTTTTAAATCACATCACAGTGTTTAACATGGGTGACCTGGGTTCAGCGTGAAAGGCACCAACCCGGGAATAACCCGAGTCGAAACGGTATCCGGACTCCAGGTCGACACATCTTAGGTCGATGCCAATTGGTCGACACACCTTAGGTCGACATGTACAAAAGGTCGACATGGACAAAAGGTCGAAAGGGACAAGGTCGACATGGAAAAAGGTCGACAAGAGTTTTTCACAATTTTTTTTTCTTTTTTGGAACCTTTTCATACTTAACGATCTACGTGGACTACGATTGGAACGGTAATCTGTGCCGAGCGGAGCGGAGCGAAGGCACCATGCCCGAAGCATGGCGAGCCATGCGAGGGGACACGGTGCACTAATTGGGGTTCCCCGTCACTCTACGAAGAAAATGACACCAAAAAAACTCATGTCGACCTTTTTCCATGTCGACATTGTCCATGTCGACCTTTTGTCCATGTCGACCTAATGTGTGTCGACCAATTGGCGTCGACCTAATGTGTGTCGACCTTTTTGTTGTCGACCTGGAGTCCCAGACCCGTCGAAACTGCAATGTGAAAGGGTCTGAATCCGGGTTCACGTTCTGAAAGCGGCATAACTGTCATTTATATACAGCAGTCTTTGGAATGGCAGTTACAGTCATCGAGGTTTAATACATCTCCCCCCTATTTCTATATACTGTATACAGTGGGTGTATGTATAGATATTAGTGTTCACTCTAGAAATAATAATAGGCAGGGCGCCGGACTGCGGGGGCATATGTGTGTGCGCGCACGCAGCCGTAAAAGAGGGCGTGGTCATGTAAAATATGGGCGTGGTCATAAAATGACATTTAAGTGGGCGGTGCAGCCCACAGACGTTACTGTAGGGGGCGTGGGCAGCCGGCGGCGTCACTTTTGGGGTCGTGCGGTGCTTGGCTTCCCCCAAGCTCTCCCCTAGCGTGAATGGATCTTTACACGCTGGGAGAGTAGAAAGCGG
This sequence comes from Pseudophryne corroboree, assembly GCF_028390025.1. Lineage (NCBI taxonomy): Eukaryota > Metazoa > Chordata > Amphibia > Anura > Myobatrachidae > Pseudophryne > Pseudophryne corroboree. The sequence goes on from NC_086452.1 coordinate 444,604,678, forward strand.
GCGGCTGTTTTAGCAGGGCACCACAGAAAGGGCAGGGCGGATTTTGCCCTTAAAAAATCGGGCAGGGCGCAGCGCCCTGCTAAAACAGCCTAGTGTGAACACTAGATATAATATATAATATGTAAATCCAGCACAATGACATGTTATGTAATTCAGTTACAAGCTATAGGTGATCATATCAATCTACAAGTGATTGTGTAAATGCAGAATAACGTGTTACAGCATCACACAATAGAGGCATATTACATCATTCTTGCCGATACAGTACATATGATGACCTGTAAGGAATGGCCCCGCCTCGTGTTGAGTCACAAGGAAACTGTGATGTCACACACAGCATTATTGTGTCATTACTACCTAGTGCCTGGTTACTGTGTGAGGAAGGATCATTAGTGGTGAGGCAGAGAGAGCCCCCTTGTGGCAGTTTCATTCTATTGCATAGATGTACATTTCTATCAACTTCTTATTTAAATTGAACTTATTTCATTTATGTTACAATATTATTATTGTTATGACAATATTTAAATTATATGTTAAATATTGATGAAGATTTGTTTTATATTTTGTTGTAATGTGTATAACCATTGACTTTATTAAATATATTTACTGTATATGTCTGTAATACTAGATGTTACTGGTGTGATCTATTTACTTTTTAAAGAAAGAAAACATTGTTTCCTAAAACACATGTGATACCCCCTTATAATAGGTTTGCTAGAGGTGCATTATTGATACCCCTTTTCCACTAGCTAAATTTACCCGTGTTTTTGCACGGGGGCGCGCATCAACACGGGTTTTTAGTAAGTGGAAACGGCTCAACACGGGTTGAGTGATCCTGGAATCCTACCTGGGTTGAACACGGTAATGACCCGTGTCGAAGTGCAGTGGAAACGGCGGGGCCAACAAGGGTTGTAGCCGGGTTAAACATCCTAGATCGGACCCGGTACTTAGGTGGAAAAGGAGTATAAGTCAGCCTGTCATATTTGCAGAAGCAACGCACTTTTATGCGTTTGTAGGCCTTTGTATGAACCTTCCTCTGCAGTGCAGCGGGATGCTGTCAGTGGAAGTACTTTCAGAGATGATGGGTAATAAAAGATTTGAATTGATAGCAGTGAAAGAGCTACGCAATCATTAGTCCGTTCTTGTGGCTCCTGGCCCTTTCATGTGATCTCTCAGTGTGTACGCACCTTCAGTCATTAGGGAAGAAAACTGATAGAACAGAAATATCTGGTTTTATTTGCAGTTTAATTTTCATCAGATGCGATAAGCAGACAAAAGACGTTCTCAGATGCTCTTCTAGCAGCAGCCTGAAATGTGTAGCGTGTGGTACTATGGGTTCCATGTTTTGGACAGATGAGGGTCGAAGATCGCAAGTTGGATTGTATAGATGTGTACGCCTGTATCGGCACTGTGATCAGGACTTCCGAACGTACATGAAATTGCATCAAAAGTGCGATTGTCAAGGGGTGTACCCAGCTTTAGTGGTGGAATTTTTACGCAATCGCTGTCTTGTAAGTCTAGCTGCACGGATGACCACATTGAGGACAGCATAGGGTTACATAACCGTATCTGTAATGCTGCCACCTCTTACCCATTAGTATTTCTTTATCCCAATTTCGTAAATGTCCCGCAAAGCTTTGTTTATTCCTCCAGGCCACTTCCAGCTGCCAACCCCGCTTTATAAAAATTCCACAGGCCCCTTTATCCAGGCGTGGGGGAGAATTAGTCAGACTTCATTTTCCTGAGGTTAAGTCATTTATGAGCGTTATTTAAAGGTCTCATTAAAGTGAGCTGAGGGGTGTTACTGGAGTGTATTTAGGAGTGGGCGTGAAGCTCCCAATTTAACTGCTCCCCCCCATATTTGGAAAAACAGTTCGGAATTCTGAACTATAAAAATTGACGTGATGAAATAGTAAAACCCCTTTGCCGCCACTCGGCAGGTGCTTTAGTTCGGCTGCACCGTGTTGCGCCTCTGGTCCAGCATTAGCCAGCGCTTTTCTCTATTACAAACAGCGGTTTTGGAGAGCTGTCATGTCCACGAAGGTTCCATGCTGAAGTGTAGAAAGGGCGCAGTAGTGACAGCTCCGACTGCCTGAAATTAAAAGCAGATGTGACGAGATTGGCCTGCTAGAAAACACCGTCAGCTGCTTCCTTTTCATCTTGCTAATCTATTTGAAGGGAGAAAGCCTCGGTACTCGTTACGTGAAGTAATATGTTTATTTCTTTGTTGCCAAGTGCTCTGTTTTTCTCTGGCGCTGCAAGGCTTCCAGACCAGCTCCACCATGTTGTGTGCAGAAAACACTCATACACCTGGTTACTCCACCTTACCCTCGCTCTTTAGTATGGAACCTTCTATGTTCACTGGGGGCATGTAGTATTGTGGCTAAACAGATTTTCAGCCTATCAATTTACTATTGACTTCACCGGGGCATGAGGCTCAAAGTGCCTCATACCTTAACCATTTCCCTAATTCCTAACAGATTGCGTAATGATGAACAAAGTTTCCGCCCACAAAATGACGTTGTGTAAGCGACATGTATGCTTAAATGAAGGGCAGTCGGTACGGTTTGTTTATGATCGAAGTAAAGGGATTAAGGGGTCTATTCATGAAGCAGTGAAAAGAGGGGAGTAGTGAGCCAGTGGAGAATAACCAATCGGCATTGACGTAACATTTATAACTTGCATACTATACAATTGTACGGAGCAGCTGATTGGTTGCCATGGGCAACTTCTCCACAGGCTCACTTCTCCACTCTTTTCACTGCTTCATGAATAGATCCCCAAAGACATTTATTTTAGTCATTTAGAAATTCAACCCAAATAGTACATCCGATACGACAAGCTGTGTTTCATTGCTCTGTAGCTCGGAGCGGGATGCTTGGCGTTACATGAGGCAAGTTCTGGGGGCAGTCACATTGGTTCCCAGCAAAGCCATACTCCTTACTGGTTCAGCCCACACATTGTATGCGTCCTCGGCGTTTAGGTGCACAGAGCAGCAGTACGTTACAGCTACCAGGGCAGAGATATCATGATGCATCCTTCGTTATCTGAAGGTCCTTAGCTGTGAGGATGGTGGAAGGCACTGGTTGCTAAGGAGAGCTAGAAATTGTCACGTCACCCTGAGTCTGCTAATGAGCCAGTCTGAGAGTCCGCAGGGTGTGGCCCCGTGTCTTGTTCCTGTTTTCCTCTCTGCTCCATCTGCGCTCCCTGTGTATTGGGATCCCGGCAATCTGCTAGGAGTGTAGTTAACTCCTTCTAGCTGACTGGCAGTTGTATTACATATATACGTGTCAGGCCTGGTAGGACATTTGGTTTCATAGTTGGCATTTAAATAGGAATTACAGGCAGTTAATTGATAACCCTTTGTATAGTATCCATACAGAGCAATGGATAGCCTCACTTATAGTATACATACAGAGGGCTGTCCATTGTACAGCATGGATACGATACATAGGGTTATCCAAAGTATAGTATACATACAGTGGGTAAACCTCTGGATAGCCTTTTTTATAGTATACATATAGCGTATAACCCTACGTATATTATCCATAGTGTACAATGGATAACCCTACGTATAGTACACACATTGGGTAACCCTATGCATAGGGATGGACATCGGAATGCAATGGTTTGAAACCATCAATGTTTTGCTTTCCGATGTTAGTGTTTTCACCATTTGATGGCGGCTTTCTGATGGTATCCGCCATCGAATGGTGTGGATGCGATGGCCATCCGATGTTAAAGTGCAGCTGAATTCAGCTGTTCAACATCGGGAACGGCCACGAGTTGATTTTGCGCATGTGCAAAGAGGATTTTTTTCTGCAGGGTGTGGAGTTGGATGTTGACACCTAACGTGGGAAAGGGGGGGGGGGGTGTTAGGCAGCCCTGAAAAAAGCTTTTTAGAAGACTTCAAGGGCTGCAGCACTTTTTATATATTATTATGACATACTGTGCTGCAGCTCCATCACCTCCCCAGCAGTGCCGCATACTGCGCTAAATGCACAAGTCATATGAATGCTATTTTTCATCGAATACTTTTGATGCGATGATTAGTTACCATCACATCGAAAGTTTCGATAGTGGAAGCCCATCCATCATTTGATGCTGGGCTTCCGATGTCCATCCCTACCTATTTATAGTAGTGTTCACTCTAGGAGTGAAAAGGGGCAGGGCGCCGGACTCCGGGGGCACATGTGTGCGCGCGCGGCCGAAATGGGGTCGCGGCCACGCAAATTAGGGGGCGTGGCCACGCCGCCGTCATTTTAGGGGGAGGTGCGGCCCACAGACGCTACTATAGAGAGCGTCTGTGGCCGGCGACGTCACTGTTGGGGGCGTGCCCAGCACCTCCGTCGGTGCTGGGCTTCCCCCAGCCCTCTCCCAATGCGTGAATGGATGCCGCGCGCATGCGCACGGCATCTATACACGCCGGGAAGGCAGGGAGCGTGCGGCTGTTCTAGCAGGGCGCCGCAAAAGGGGCAGGGCGGGTTTTGCCTGTTAAAAAACGGGCAGGGCGCGGCGCCCTGCTAAAATAGCCTAGAGTGAACACTAATATAGTATCCATACTGTACAATGGATATCCCTATGCGTAAGGTACATGCAGTGCTTAGCCCTACATGTAGTGTACATACAGTGTATAGTATACATCCTATGTGTACTGTACATACAGCAGATAACTCTTTGCCTTACGGAGCAGTATACATGGTATGGAGAAATTAGCGCTGTGATACCAGTCACACTGATCAGATTGCTATGAACACATACACGCTGCCGTTTGGGTGTAATGTGATCTAATTGCCTGGCACAATAACGCTCTGTATGGGCAGCCTTTAGTGACACAGATTTGAGTAGGTGGGAAAAGTCTCCTGCAATCCACTATGCTGTACCCTCACTTATTAGTTTTTCTCTGACGTCCTAAGTGGATGCTGGGGACTCCGTCAGGACCATGGGGAATAGCGGCTCCGCAGGAGACAGGGCACAAAATTAAAAGTTTGACCACTAGGTGGTGTGCACTGGCTCCTCCCCCTATGACCCTCCTCCAAGCCTCAGTTAAGTTAGGTTTTTGTGCCCGGCCAAGAAGGGTGCAATCTAGGTGGCTCTCCTAAAGAGCTGCTTAGAATAAAAGTTTGTTAGGTTTTTTTATTTTCAGTGAGTCCTGCTGGCAACAGGCTCACTGCAACGCGGGACTAAGGGGAGAAGAAGCGAACTCACCTGCGTGCAGGATGGATTGGCTTCTTAGGCTACTGGACACTAGCTCCAGAGGGACGATCACAGGTACAGCCTGGATGGGTCACCGGAGCCGCGCCGCCGGCCCCCTTACAGATGCTGAAGAGAGAAGAGGTCCAGAAATCGGCGGCTGAAGACGTCCCAGTCTTCTTAAGGTAGCGCACAGCACTGCAGCTGTGCGCCATTGCTCTCAGCACACTTCACACCGCGGTCACTGAGGGTGCAGGGCGCTGGGGGGGGGCGCCCTGGGCAGCAATGTAATTACCTTTACTGGCTAAAAATACATCACATATAGCCCCTGGGCTATATGGATGTATTTAACCCCTGCCAGGATTACAGAAAAAAACGGGAGAAGAGCCCGCCGTGAAGAGGGCGGGGCCTATCTCCTCAGCACACAGCGCCATTTTTCCCACACAGATCCGCTGGTGGGAAGGCTCCCAGGTTCTCCCCTGCACTGCACTACAGAAACAGGGTTAAAACAGAGAGGGGGGGCATATTTTGGCGATATTAATATATATTAAGCTGCTATAAGGGAAAACACTTACTACAAGGTTGTCCCTGTATAATTATAGCGCCTTGGTGTGTGCTGGCAAACTCTCCCTCTGTCTCCCCAAAGGGCTAGTGAGGTCCTGTCCTCTATCAGAGCATTCCCTGTGTGTGTGCTGTGTGTCGGTACGTGTGTGTCGACAGGTATGAGGACGATGTTAGTGGAGGCGGAGCAATTGCCTGTAATGGGATGTCACCCCCTAGGGAGTCGACACCGGAATGGATGGCTTTATTTATGGAATTACGTGATAGTGTCAACACGCTACAAGGTCGGTTGACGATATGAGACGGCCGGCAAACCAATTAGTACCTGTCCAGGCGTCTCAAACACCGTCAGGGGCTTTAAAACGCCCATTACCTCAGTCGGTCGACATAGACACGGACACTGACTCCAGTGTCGACGGTGAAGAAACAAACGTATTTTCCAGTAGGGCCACACGTTACATAATCACGGCAATGAAGGAGGCGTTACATATTTCTGATACTACAAGTACCACAAAAATGGGTATTATGTGGGGTGTGAAAAAAAAAACTACCTGTAGTTTTTCCTGAATCAGATAAAATTGATTGAAGTGTGTGATGAAGCGTGGGTTACCCCCGATAGGAAGTTGCTAATTTCAAAGAAGTTATTGGCATTATACCCTTTCCCACCAGAGGTTAGGGCGCGCTGGGAAACACCCCCTAGGGTAGATAAGGCGCTCACACGCTTATCAAAACAAGTGGCGTTACCGTCTCCTGATACGGCCGCCCTCAAAGATCCAGCTGATAGGAGGCTGGAAAATACTCTAAAAAGTATATACACACATACTGATGTTATACTGCGACCAGCAATCGCCCCAGCATGGATGTGCAGTGCTGGGGGGGTTTGGTCGGAATCTCTGACTGGAAATATTGATACCCTGAATAGCGACAATATTTTATTGACTATAGAGCATTTAAAGGATGCATTTTCTTTATATGCGAGATGCACAGAGGGATATTGGCACTCTGGCATCAAGGGTAAGTGCGCTGTCCATTTCTGCCAGAAGAAGTTTATGGACGCGACAGTGGTCAGGTGATGCGGATTCCAAGCGGCATATGGAAGTTTGCCGTATAAAGGGGAGGAATTATTTGGGGTCGGTCTATCGGACTTGGTGGCCACGGCAACAGCCGGAAAATCCACCTTTTTTACCTCAGGTCACCTCCCACCTCCTACCTCAGGTCACCGTCTTTTCAGCCTCAGTCCTTTCGTTCTCATAAGAACAAGCGGGCAAAAGGCCATTCATATCTGCCCGAGGCAAAGGAAAGGGTAAGAGACTGCAGCAAGCAGCTCCTTCCCAGGAGCAGAAGCCTTCCCCCGCTTCTGAAAAGTCCTCAGCATGTCGCTGGGGCCCTACAAGCGGACTCAGGTCCGGTGGGGGGGTCGTCTCAAGAATTTCAGCGCGCAGTGGGCTCACTCGCAAGTCGACCCCTGGATCCTGCAGGTAGTATCACAGGGGTACAGATTGGAATTCGAGACGTCTCTTCCTCGCAGATTCCTGAAGTCTGCTTTACCAACATCTCCCTCCGACAGGGAGACGGTGTTGGAAGCTATTCACAAGCTGTATTCCCAGCAAGTAATAGTCAAGGTACCCCTACTACAACAAGGAAAGGGGTATTATTCCACGCTGTTTGTGGTACCGAAGCCGGACGGCTCGGTGAGACCTATTCTAAGTCTGAAATCTTTTGAACACTTACATACAAAGGTTCAAGTTCAAGATGAAATCACTCAGAGCAGTGATAGCGAATCTGGAAGAAGGGGACTTTATGGTGTCCTGGAACATCAAGGATGCTTACCTCCATGTCCCAATTTGCCCTTCACACCAAGGGTACCTCAGGTTCGTGGTACAAAACTGTCACTATCAGTTTCAGACGTTGCCGTTTGGATTGTCCACGGCACCCCGGGTCTTTACCAAGGTAAAGGCTGAAATGATGATTCTACTTCAAAGAAAAGGCGTATTAATTATCCCTTACTTGAACGTTCTCCTGATAAGGGCAAGATCCAGAGAACAGTTAGAGGTCGCAGTAGCACTAGACAAAGTAGTGCTACAACAGCACGGGTGGATTCTAAATATTCCAAAATCCCAGCTGATCCCGACAACACGTCTGCTGTTCCTAGGGATGATTCTGGACACAGTTTAGAAAAAGGTTTTTCTCCCGGAGGAGAAAGCCAGGGAGTTATCCGAGCTAGTCAGGAACCTCCTAAAACCAAGAAAAGTGTCAGTGCATCAATGCACAAGAGTCCTGGGTAAATGATGGCTTCTTACGAAGCGATTCCATTCGGCAGATTCCACGCAAGAACCTTTCAGTGGGATCTGCTGGACAAATGGTCTGGATCGCATCTTCAGATGCATCAGCGGATAGCCCGTCTCCAAGGACAAGGGGGTCTCTTCTGTGGTGGTTGCAGAGTGCTCACCTTTTTGGAGGGCCGCAGATTCGGCATTCAGGACTGGGTCCTGGTGACCACGAATGCCAGCCTGAGAGGCTGGGGAGCAGTCACACAGGGAAGAAATTTCCAGGGAGTGTGGTCAAGCCTGGAGACTTCACTTCACATAAATATACTGGAGCTAAGGGCAATTTACAATGCTCTAAGCCTGGCAAGACCTCTGCTTCAGGGTCAGCCGGTGTTGATCCAGTAGGACAACACCACGGCAGTCGCCCACGTAAACAGACAGGGCGACACAAGAAGCAGGAGGGCAATGGCAGAAGCTGCAAGGATTTTTCACTGGGCAGAAAATCATGTGATAGCACTGTCAGCAGTGTTCATTCCGGGAGTGGACAACTGGGAAGCAGACTTCCTCAGCAGACACGATCACCACCCGGGAGAGTGGGGACTTCACCCAGAAGTCTTCCACATGATTGTGAACCGTTGGGAAAAACCAAAGGTGGACATGATGGCGTCCCGCCTCAACAAAAAACTGGACAGGTATTGCGCCGGGTCAAGAGACCCTCAGGCAATAGCTGGGGACGCATTGGTAACACCATGGGTGTACCAGTCAATGTATGTGTTCCCCCCTCTGCCTCTCATACCCAAGGTACTGAGAATTATAAGGCGAAGGGGAGTAAGAACGATACTCGTGGCTCCGGATTGGCCAAGAAGGACTTGGTACCCGGAACTTCAAGAGATGCGCACGGAGGATCCGTGCACTCTACCTCTAGACTTACCGCGGCTGCGTTTGACGGCATGGCGGTTGAACGCCGGATCCTGAAGGAGAGGGCTCCGACAGGGGAATTTCAACTGGGTCGATTCCTACATTTCCTGCAAACAGGATTGTCTATGGGCCTCAAATTGGTGTCCATTAAGGTTCAAATTTCGGCCCTGTCGATTTTCTTCCAGAAAGAATTGGCTTCAGTTCCTGAAGTCCAAGCTTTTGTCAAAGGAGTACTACATATACAGCCCGGTTGTGCCTCCAGTGGCACCGTGGGATCTCAATGTAGTTTTGGGATTTCTCAAATCCCATTGGTTTGAGCCACTCAAATCGGTGGATTTGAAATATCTTACATGGAAAGTGACCATGCTACTGGCCCTGGCTTCGGCCAGGAGAGTGTAAGAATTGGCGGCTTTATCGTACAAAAGCCCATATCTGATTTTCCATTGGGACAGGGCAGAACTGCGGACGCGTCCTCGGTTTCTCCCTAAGGTGGTATCAGCGTTTCACCTGAACCAACCTATTGTGGTGCCTGCGGCTTCTAGCGACTTGGAGGACTCCAAGTTGTTCGACGTTGTCAGAGCCTTAAAAATATATATATATATATTTAAAGGACGGCTGGAGTCAGAAAGGCTGACTCGCTGTTTATACTGTATGCACCCAACAAGCTGGGTGTTCCTGCGTCTAAGCAGACGATTGCTCGTTGGATTTGTAGCACAATTCAACTTGCGCATTCTGTGGCAGGCCTGCCACAGCCAAAATCTGTAAATGCCCACTCCACAAGGAAGGTGGGCTCACCTTGGGCGGCTGCCCGAGGGGTCTCGGCATTACAACGCTGCCGAGCAGCTAAGTGGTCAGGGGAGAACACGTTTGTAAAATTCTACAAATTTGATACCCTGGCTAAGGAGGACCTGGAGTTCTCTCATTCGGTGCTGCAGAGTCATCCGCACTCTCCCGCCCATTTGGGAGCTTTGGTATAATCCCCATGGTCCTGACGGAGTCCCCAGCATCCACTTAGGACGTCAGAGAAAATAAGAATTTACTTACCGATAATTCTATTTCTCGTAGTCCGTAGTGGATGCTGGGCGCCCATCCCAAGTGCGGATTGTCTGCAATACTTGTACATAGTTATTGTTACAAAAATCGGGTTATTATTGTTGGAAGCCATCTTTTCAGAGGCTCCTCTGTTATCATGCTGTTAACTGGGTTCAGATCTCAAGTTGTACAGTGTGATTGGTGTGGCTGGTATGAGTCTTACCCGGGATTCAAAATCCTTCCTTATTGTGTACGCTCGTCCGGGCACAGTATCCTAACTGAGGCTTGGAGGAGGGTCATAGGGGGAGGAGCCAGTGCACACCACCTAGTGGTCAAACTTTTAATTTTGTGCCCTGTCTCCTGCGGAGCCGCTATTCCCCATGGTCCTGACGGAGTCCCCAGCATCCACTACGGACTACGAGAAATAGAATTATCGGTAAGTAAATTCTTATTTTAAATAGCGAATGCTGGCGCGGTGCATCTGTCAGACACTTACACGTGGAAACTAATCTATGTAATGGTCAGGCACCCTGGAGCGGGTCTCCGATGGTTTATCCTCCGGTTTACCCACTGGCTGTTTTATTAAACATCCTACATAAAAGGCATATATCCCCCCGTAACTGTTCTACTCCAGTATATTCTGTGACTTTGTATTCAGCATTGGGAAGCTATGGTACATATAAAGTAAGATCATAGCTTTTTGCATCTTTTTCAGCATGATGTGAGCAGTAAACAAAGGTGTGTTAGCAGAATTCCTGTACTGCTGGACAGTATAGGGCTCCCCCTGCTGGTAGAAGTCTAGAAATAAATATTTTTGGATTGTTTCCAGTGCCAATCCGATATTTATTTTAAAACTAGTAAATTAAATAATGAGGTGTTTAGTGGCTGCTGAGAGACACCTTTAGCCAGAAGCCTGGATCTTAATCATGCAGGTTCCCCTCATTTCTCATACAGGTTGAGTATCCCATATCCAAATATCCGAAATACGGACTTTTTTGAGTGAGAGTGAGATAGTGAAACCTTTGTTTTCTGATGGCTCAATGTACACAAACCTTGTTTAATACACAAAGTTATTAAAAATATTGTATTAAATGACCTTCAGGCTGTGTGTATAAGGTGTATAAGAAACATAAATGAATTGTGTGAATGTACACACACTTTGTTTAATGCACAAAGTTATAAAAAATATTGGCTAAAATGACATTCAGGCTGTGTGTATAAGGTGTATATGAAACATAAATACATTCTGTGCTTAGACTTGGGTCCCAGCAACATGATATCTCATTATGGTATGCAATTATTCCAAAATACGGAAAAATCCGATATCCAAAATACCTCTGGTCCCAAGCATTTTGGATAAGGGATACTCAACCTGTATAATATTGTGTAATGAATGCATCTGTACACTGAAGTTCACATGTGTAAGGCAGGCTGGCAACGTGATCAGATATACTGTATTCCTAGAGTATGATATTCTATAGGTACTTTCTTTTGCCTTGGTCTGTGGGCACATCCTATTTTCTATGTTGGGATATAAGATGCTGAAAGGGTCCTTTTTATTTTTGATCCATGTTTAAATGAAATGAACGGTCTTGTTTTATTGGTTTTTTTTTTAGTGCATAATCTGCAATAATTCACTTAAGTTATGTGCTGCCTATTTATGAGAGGTCGTTCTTATAGCCCTCTTCAGATAAATTCTGCATATTAGACACTTATTATTACTGAATCTATTAATTGCTTGTTTATTAATACTGTATAACTTATTGCTTGTACGTCCGCATACACAGGCTGCTTTACTTACAGCGTTTGTAATCAGAATGACTGTAATGCCCTATAAAGGCGGCAGAGTGTTCTTTTGAGTATTTTATAGTTGATCTTTGCTGTATTATGTGAACACTTGATGACAAAAACAAATGAGAGCAGCAGCGCAGCCCCTTCCACACCCTCCTTTTGTCTCTCTCCAGTTTTCCTCCTGGGAGCCGCCCAGATAAGATTTTGATTGGCCGGCTGCCTCGCAGGAGGAGCCAGCAAGATTGTTTTTCTTCGGTGTGACATCACCATATTTGTCTGGCTGCTGTGAGCCTGCGAGCTCAGAGGAGGATTGTCCCTGGCAGAGGACAGACGCACAGTGTATATTTATGCTCTAGGACATGAGGAAAGGATTATTGCAAACCCTGTACAAACCGAGCCTTGCACTTGTTTAAACGGAGGGATCTCTTGTTTGCATTTGTTTTGACAGAGACCTGAGAAACGTATTAGCTGCTTCACAAGGACAGCCATCTGAGAAGCTGCTCTGCCCTCTCTAATGTGCAGTAACAATGAGCCCAGCATTCAGAGCCATGGAAGTGGAGCAGTACGCAAAGGGAGTTCTGCTCGAGCCTTTTTTACACCAGGTCGGAGGACACTCCTGCGTCCTTCGCTTTAACGACAAGACCATCTGCAAACCCCTCATCCAAAGGGAGCACCTGTTCTACGAAACACTCCCGACCGAAATAAGGAAATTTACACCTCAGTATAAAGGTAAGTTCTCGCTCCTGTGAGTGGGAGGGGGGGGGAGGGGAGGAACGCTGCCTTTATTGTGTGTTGTATATCTGTTGTCCCTAAAACACTTCTTTTATAGAAGCAGTTTTAGGAATTGTTCTTTTTCACATATTTTGATGTTGTCAGGGACAGGCTGAGATGCGTTGTGTTGGAGATCACCCATTGGGTCTCTTGGCCGGCTAAAAACAATAGAGTTTAGACCAGCTGTGCTTTTGTGGCCCTAAGTCTCCCTTAGACTCCAGTAGGTAAGTGGAACCTGACAAGACCAGTGTTTAAATCTACCTGGTCATACAGACTCGGCTATTTTTTCATTCCCCCCTCCTTTCTGTCTCCTATTTTTCTCTTCTCTCCTCTTTTAAACTTTTTTTTTTTTTTTTCCCCTCTCACTGCGGCAAAAGGTTGGGGGTTTTTTTTTAAACATTTTTTTCGGTTGGGGATCAGTTATATTGAAATGGAAAATAACCAAGTGTAAGAGTATATCCTAGTGTCCAGGTTCTTTCCCTTTCACAGGAAATGGGAAATGTATTTTTAGATGAAAGAGTTGCACAAAAAACTGGAGTGAGTCACCAGCTCTATGAGAGTGGAAATCCCAGATCTCAAGGGCATTGCATTCCTGAGTCCTTATTCTTTGTTCTTTAAGCCGTTTAGTTAGCTGCCAGTGAAAGGTGCTTCGTAGATTGCTATACTTCGTAGACTGTCATGTCATCTGTCATAGTGTCCAAAGCATGGCTGTCAGCCATGTGTTCCTATATTATCCCACGGTAAGTGTCCAGGGAAAATTCATTGGGTTTTATGAGATCTATTCACACTGACTGCAAATGTTTTAACACATTTAGTCTATAGAAGCACCTACCGGAATGTTCCATTGTGCGTTGTGAGCTGCTACTGTTATTCCTGCTTCTTTCCGGTGTTTTGTTCGTTCATGTGTTGGTGGATGGGTGGGCAGACACCTGCAGCCGATGCACACTGACTTTCCTTGGAGAATAAATCTGAAGGCTGTTTGCTAGCTCGCTTCTCCCCTATATCCTCCTAGTCCTCCCATTTTTGTGCTTGAGAGCAAGACTGTCAGAACCTCTGCTGCACCTCCCACCCCAGTTCCTGTAAGTCCCGACTGCCACTCTCTTCAGCTGCCCTGAGGGATGTTGGCGACAGCAATGCAGTCTCTAAAAAAAAAAGAGGGACAGTTAAGGACTATGAGGACTTTTTTTTTTGGCACTCCTGGAAAACAGCTGAATCATTCTGATATGCCAAAGACTATGTATATATATATATATATATATAAAAAAAAAAAAATCAGGAAAGTGCATTAGAGAGACTGATATGAGCAGCCAATGGGTACTTTTTTTAAAGCGTTCACCAAGAAGAATTTAACATTTGCTTTGTATATGTGTTTTGCTTTGTAAATAATATTATCACTGCAAATAAGCAAAGAAACGTCACGATACACTACAAAAGATACAATTATTTTAAAGCTTGGTGACGGATCGAAAGCAATGCAGTGAGTGTTTGCTATATTGTTTACGTCCTTTTTTTTTATTTTCTGTTTTGTGTTTGTTTTTTTGCTATGCTTGCACATCTCCTAATCAAATGCCATGAACCCTTCATAGTTTTGTGATACTGAATGCTTTTTGCTTTGCATAAATGCAAACCACTCCGGTGTTTCGCTGCAAGATGTAAATAATAAGAATTGTTTTACATCTTCTTTTCTTTTCATTGCAATCAATAAAGAATATTTATTTCGTTTCAATAAATATTTGAATGAATTGAAATTGTCTCCTGTTATTATTTTGTCAGTGGTTTGTATTGGGTGGCAGCTATCTAAAGCCTTTGTTTTTGCCATGAGAGATATTTATATATAAAGGCTGTCTTTCTGTGTCTGGGTGTTTCTATGTTTAGTTGTTTTGATATCTGTTAGGTTGGCAGATGAGATTTGGCCTGTGGCAGGATAAATACTAAGGATTGGGTAAGACACAAAAACAGATCTCGATGTAACCCTGTGTTACATTGTGTCTCGGCCTCCACCTCTGGTTACTAAATGCCCCTTCCTGTCTTCCTTCGCAGGTGTGGTGTCCGTCAGCTTCGAAGAAGACGAAGATGGAAATTTATGCCTAATAGCCTATCCTTTAAACCGGGACCAAGACCACCTGGAAAACGTAGACTATTCGGACTGCACTGAGACCAAAAGTAAAGTGATCAGGTGGTCTAATAAAAAAACTCTTATGTTGGAAAACGACAACCTGAGCAAGGAGCGAGTCCGCCAGCACAGGAAAGAGGAGAAATTAAAAAGGTGAGATCCTGAATGTGAACAGTCCACCTCCTGCAGGAGACCTGTCACTGGCTGCTCAGCAGTGCACAGCCAGCAGAGTCTCTGGGGTCTATTTACTAAGCCTTGGGTGGAGATAAAGTGCACGGTGATAAAGTACCAGCCAATCAGCTCCTAACTGTCATTTTTCAAACCCAGCTGGTGACACGGCAGTTAGGAGCTGGTTGATTGGTACTTTATCTCAATCCAAGGCATAGTAAATAGACTACATCACCTGGCTAGAACCTTTCCATATTTCCGTCCACTTTATCTCCGTCCAAGGCTTAATAAATAGACCCCAAAGTACCTACCAACCAACCAGCTCCTAATTGTCATTTTTCAAACCAAGCAATGGCAGCTAGGAGCTGATTGGTTGGTACTTTATCTCAATCCAAGGCTTAGTAAATAGACCCCTATATCATCTGGTTAGAACCTTTCCGCATCACAGTCCATTGTGATTCCTCTAACCGCTTTCTTGCCTGACATCTGATTATCTTGGTTTTCTCCTGCATGTAACTGACAGAGCCCATTATCATACACAGACCATGCTCATATGATGTTTTGGGGACATTGATAAGGGGGGTACTAACGGGAGAGATGTGTGCTGAGCGAACTTAACACAGACCGCTCAGCACACATCTCTCCCCCCCGCTCAGCACAGCACGAGGGGACGGACGGGGGGGTCGCTCACTTCACACAACAGTGAAGTGAGCGATCCACTAGATTAAGCCTGCATGCAGGCTCAATCTAGCACCGGCGATAGCGATGCGCGGAGCCGCCCATCGCTATCGCTGGGGAGCATACACACGGCAGATCCGTGCTTAAAATCTAAGCAATCTAGTCAGATTGCTTAGATTTTAAACACGGATCTCTCCGTGTGTACCCCCCTTTACAGTTTGATGTTTCAATGTGTTTATCACAATAAGCAGTATATGTGTGTGTCTGTATGTATATTAGAGATGAGCGGGTTTGGGTGTTTCTCAGTTTTACTCGGATTTACTCGGTTCTCAAAACGGCATCTTATTGGCTATTCATAACTCGAGACATCCGTGAGCCAATAAGATGCCGTTTTGAGAACCGAGTAAAACCGAACCCGCTCATCTCTTCCACATATTTTTATATATATATATATATATATATATATATATATACCTGACGTAATAGAATTAGTTTGCCGATTCTAATTAGGAAATTACCGTGTTTCCTAATTAGAATAGAAAATAATACAAGATTGTAAAATGGCCAAACCAGATGTGAGAAACTTTTTGTAAATACAATTATAATAAAAATATATTTTATTTTTTTATAAAAAAGCTTAATTTGTGCTCATTCAGCGACCATAGATACAGTGAAGTCTCCTTACAAATATGAATTGGATTTCCAGCTTGCTGCTTGTACTCATGGTTTGGTCATTTTACAATCATGTACAATATGTGCCCCCTTCGTCCGCTCTTTGTATCCGCGCTATAGAAAACATCATATTTTGGTAAAATGCACCATTGTGTCAGCATGTGATGTTGGGTGGGCGTTTTTGGGACAAGTTTAGCTAACCAAAAACTGACCTGCCTCCCGTCACCCAGGACAAGGTCTCCAGAGTACAACGGTTGGTATGCTAATAGTCCATTTGACCACCAAATTGAGCGAATAGTGATGTACACTGTGGTCTCAGGCTGGAGCTGTTCATGTATGTCAGGTCTCTGTGCTCTCTCACTCATGAATGTCCATTGTCAGACCTGAGAGCCGTGAGATGGGGGGAGTGGTTCTGCTGGGAAGAGAGGGGTACACAGCTTGCTGTTTACATTCTGGGTCAGTGTCGGACTGGGGCATGTAGGGCCCACAGGGGGGATGCAGTTGTAGGGGCTTTAGGGGTGTGGCCAGTCTCCAGAGGGGGTGTGCCCAGCCGCCACATTGGTTTGCCTAACCATTTTGCAAGTGTTGGTCCCCTAGATAAATATATACAGTAAGTACTGTAGTGCATGCAAGATAATGTACTAGATTAGTAACCGCACAGTCTGGAACCTGATCCCTAGAGGAGGGGGTGGGCTCCCAGGCAGTAGGGCCCACCGGTGTTTTCCCCTGTACCCCTGTGGGCCAGTCCAACCCTGTTCTGGGTATGCTGATTATGGGACCCTTTCCTGGGTTTAGAATGGATGTGTTGGGCTGAATGTAATGCTGCCCAGGTTCGGCGCACTCAGACATTTTTTTTATTTATTTTTTTAAAGGGGCAATGGTTTTGCCTTGCAAGTGATTGCCCCTTTAAAAAAAAGTCTGTGTTCTTCCGGCATCCTGCTCAGCTGCCGAACCTGGGCGGCATTACATCCCGTCCATTTTTTTTATCTTTTTTTTTTTTTTTGTGTGTGTGTGTTTGTTTTTTGTAAATATGTATATATAACAAAGACACTGCTATCGCTGCTAACAATAATGTTCTGCAAATCTGTGTGTATGTAGCAAATAAAACAGGGTATTTTGCTACATACAGTACACACAGATTTGCAGTATATTATAGCAAATGTCTTTGTGCTTTGTATACATATATGGCATTAATATCGCCACACAGCTGCTACCGTGTACAGTATGAAAAAAAGAGCAAAATAGGAGCATCCCATGTGTTTCCCCTGAGCAGCTGCTTGGAACCTAATCCTTCTCTAGCCCCCACATTTATCCAGAACATTTTACACTTTAGGAGGAGATGTACTAAGCTGTGGAGAGAAATCAGAGCTGATTGGCTTCTACTTGATCTCTTTCCAAGCTTTGATGCATCTCCCCTCTTAATGCAATGTGATTTATTCTGCAGGTTTATACTCAATGCATTTGTACTTCTTTTTTGGTGACCCCCTTTTCTTTATTCTCCCAGCCACAAGCTAGAGGATGAATTTGAATGGTTAAAGAAATCCGAGGTGTTGTACTACAGCGTGGAGAAGAAAGGGAACGTCGGCTCACAGTTTAAGCACAACCCATGGAGTATGAAGTGCCACCAGCAACAGCTCCAGCGTATGAAGGAGAACGCCAAACACAGGAACCAATATAGTATCCTTTTGCTACCAATATAAATAGGCTGCATAAACCAGTGCCTAATGCCTCACATAACGTTCTGAAGCCCAGATTTATCAAGCCTTGGAAAGTGATAAAGTACCAACCAATCAGCTCCTAACTGTAATTTTTCAAACACCGCCGCTAACATGGCAGCTAGGAGCTGATAGGTTGGTATTTTATCACTCTCCAAGGCTTGATAAAACTGGGCCAAACAGCCTTCTCTCGCCTGCCCAGTTAAGTTACCTGCACACGCAACCATTTGTTTAAATTTGACCATGCTGGACTTTTGAATGATGGAATAGCTGTTGGCATGCTTTCTGATAGGCCAGGAAGAGATATTTGTATCACCCAGTGATTGAGCGGGCTGCCATAGGCTGAAATTCCTGCATTGTGGTTCCTGCACCAACCTCTGGTGATAACTGTAAACCGTTCACACAGCTTAAGATTTTTGTGATCATGGGGGTCAATTCTATTCAGCAACAGTTGAATAGTGCCGGGAGTTGGCTTCCGGCACTATTCAATACAGCGCCAAGTGACACCAATTGTCGGGAATTCTTCTCTCACCCCCGGGGGATGAGTGAGGAAATCCAACAAAAGTTCTGCCACGCGGCCGGTGCGTGGCTGATTCTGTCAGGAATCAGCATCGTGGTGGGGAGTTAAGTCGGAAAATGCCCGTTCTCCCGACAATTCAATCTGTTAAGTCTGCGAGAACAGGCATTCGCCGACTTAACATGAGCTGAATTGAATAGCGACGGGAGCTAACTCCCGGCGCTATTCCAACTGTCGCTGAATAGAATTGACCCCATGGTGTGGATAGAGCTACACACTTAGAGGTAAATTTACTGAGATGGGAGTTCTGTTTCAGATGGGATGTTGCCCATAGCAACCGGTCGGATTCCAGGTATTATCTTCTAGAAAGTGCTAGATAAATAAGACGTATAATCTGATTGGTTGCTATGGGTAACATCCCATCTGAAATAGAATTCCCATCTTACTAAATTTACCCCTTTGACCTTGCAATCGTGGCACCAGTAGAACAATTGGCCCAAGATGATAATGGTTTGGCCAGCTTTAGTTTGTCCTAACTGTATAGCTGGAATAACTAATTTGCCCGATGTATTTACTTTGTGGGAAACCAGTTTACCCTGTCCAAAATCTGTTGAATTAATCAAAGCAGTTGCGTTTGCGTGCCGCCATATCGCTCGGGCCTCCTGTGGGCAGCAATGGTTTCAGTACATGATACCGTTTCCTGCATATGTTGCACTGTGCATGTTTTGCACGTAGCAAAGGTTGTTTCTCTTTAGCAAAGGTGACACCACAACCAGACTAATCTGTGCTTATCTTATCTTAAGCATTCTGGTGATTAGACATGTACTGGGAAGTGAAAGCTGATTACTTGGAAATACCCAGCGTCACTTGAAATGCTCATCTTGTTATTGAACAGAACAAAGATCTCCCAAGTTTCTTCATACCCTTCAAACTCAAGTCCCTTTACTCCAAAGGAACGTATAAACCTCCGCCTGTTGTCCAGTAATATCCAGCAATGCTTGGAGCCAGTAACTCTACACTAGCAGAGCCTTTGCCAGTACCCACAGTAGAAATTGGTAATCCCTCTCAGATAGTGGTGTAACTCTAGGGCATAATATAGTAATGGTGGTA
The DNA here is from genome assembly GCF_028390025.1 of Pseudophryne corroboree. NCBI lineage: Eukaryota > Metazoa > Chordata > Amphibia > Anura > Myobatrachidae > Pseudophryne > Pseudophryne corroboree. Next base: position 444,624,184 of record NC_086452.1, read on the forward strand.
TTGTTCCTGCGGTACCCTGAGAACAATGTGCATTTATGTTCTCACATTCATCTGTATTGATACCGAACGCAGACTGTTTACTTTGTGAAATTGCCTGGCTGTTTGATTACGTAATTGCTTTTCAGCAGAGCAAACAACACGCTGGAAATCCAGTTTTGTGTTTAAGCCCTTACCTGTGCACGTCGCAGAATAAATACAATCGAGATAAAATGTATATTCCTTAACCTGTTAGAATTTATCTTATTGGAAAACCTGACCTGTCGGTACCAGGTGCCCTGTGTTCTGGATCTGAAGATGGGAACGCGGCAGCACGGAGATGACGCATCGGAGGAAAAGAAAGCCAATCAGATTCAGAAGTGTCAGCAAAGCACTTCTGCCATCATTGGGGTCCGGGTGTGTGGTATGCAGGTGAGTGTCAATCCTGATGGCAGTGGTTCCCAAACTGTGTGCCGTGGCTCCCTGGGGTGCCTCGGGACACTTGCAGGGGGGTGTGGATCATTAGATCGACCGTGTCTAGGTCGACAGTGTATAGGTCGACGGGTGGAAGGTCAAAAGGTCGACATGAGGGTTTTTTTTGGGGGGTGTTTTCTTCGTAGAGTGACCGGGAACCCCAATTAGTGCACCGTGTCCCCTCGCACGGCGAGCAAACAGATTACCGTTCCAATCGTAGTCCACGTGGATCATTAAGTATGAAAAAGTTCAAAAAAAGAAAAAAATGTGAGAAACTCATGTCGACCTTTTGACCTGTCGACCTAGCACATGTCGACCTATAACCCCTGCCGACCTAGTGACTGTCGACCTACACATTGTCGACCTTCAGACCGGATCCCCTTGCAGGGGTACCTTGCATTGGTGGTCCAGCACCAATTCAAATTATTTATGGTCAGTATAATAGGCAAAACCAGTGCTGGAGGCTGCCAGTGTTATATATGTGGACAAACCGTAGCAAATCGTGTCCCTCACCACACAACCGAACCTATGGATGACATAATAGCACAAAGAACTTAATGTAATATTTCTTTCCAAACTTCTCAATAGGGATCTTTTAGCCTAGGGGTGCCGTGGTAAAAATTCTGATACTGTAGGGTGCCGTGACTCAAAAAACGTTTGGTAACTGCTGCCTTATGGCAACATCATTCACTTCTGAGAGCCATTCAGAATGCGGTGTAAAGAATGATGTACAGTAAATGCTCCTCTGAACGAGCCCATGTGGAATCTTAGTCTCGGGTCCACCACTGACTGTCTCATGGTTACTCAGCACCTGGCTGGAGATACTGGTTCAGTAGTGCCAGTTGTTTTGTCCAGAGCCTTGAAATCCTGGCAGCGATACTGTGTATATACTGTGCTGTCTGACCAATACTGTGTATATAGGAGAAGATCTGAATGCTGCACTATTTGTAAAGCCGCGTTCTGTTTTGAGCATAAGTTGGGATACTGTTTGTGTAGAGGAGGCGTTCAGCATTGTGTAGCCGGCCAGTGAGATAAGACTGCAATGTGGCAGGGAGCAGCCTGGTATATAAATATAGATATCATTGCTATTTATGTCTTTAAAGTGCAGAGGAGTTATGCAGCTATGTGAAAGGACCGACTTTAGCTCGATTCATCCTAGGACAGTTCCAGAACAAATCGGTCACATCAGAGTCTTGTGCAGATGGCAGTCTGTAAACAGCAAGATTGTGCTAAGCGTGTTTACTAAATCCCTCTGCTAACATATTTATATTCTCCGTTCTGAAAAACCATTGTGAGCTTACATTATGTTCCTGTGTTCAAGAATACGCCAGGTCTCTCTGCCCCCTAGCATGTTTGTGCTTCCCACAATCTCACACATAATTAGACTACTTTCCTAACAGCCACCGTATGATATTTGTTTACAGTGTAATGTTACAGAGCCATTGGGCATGTACAGGGATAGGCCTAACCGTGTTCTGTTGTCAAACTCTAAAACAATATTAGAGATACGGCTCGGGATGTATTGGAGTTCGAGTTGGGGGGCTGTGTGGGATGCCAGACTTACTCGGCCGTTTTTTTTAAAGGGGCAATGAGGCCTGGCCAACCTGTGGCTCTCCAGATGTTGTGAAACTACACATCCCAGCATGCTTTGCCACAGTTTTAGCATTCCCGAATAGCAAAACTGTGGCAAAGCATGATGGGACTTGTAGTTTTACAAGAGCTGGAGAGCCATAGGTTGGCCATGCCTGTACTAGGCTGAACCATGCGAGTTCGGCCGGCATCCCGCACGGCCGTCAAACCGTGGCTTCATTACATCCTGCCCATAATGTCCGATTCAGGCCTATTGGCTATAGCAGTACTTGGCATTGGCTTTAATTGTAAAGCGCAACAACATATGCTGGCACTATCAAAGTAACTAGTAATAATATGTGGCCATGTATCCACTTTCACTGGTGGATGTAACAAACACTGTAGCTTATTTCAGTGGTACTGGGACATAATGGCTTACGTGGTGTTATAAGGTCAGTGAAGGCCAATCGTTGCGTATATATGCTCATATATATAATTAATTTCCTGTTTCGTTTTTTTCAGGTCTACCAAACTGGTACTGGGCAACTAATGTTTATGAACAAGTATCACGGCAGGAAACTTTCAG